>NW_012156418.1:343092-349049 GCF_000151545.1 Saprolegnia parasitica CBS 223.65
CAACAACGTGCACGTAATCAACGCTCGCTGCGACTACGCACTGAGTCGCCTGCGTGACCGGTTGCTCCCCTGGCGACACAAGTCGACGACCTTGGCCGGCAAGGATATCATATTGCAAGCCGTCCTGGCCCTACCGGGTCCTCTGGTACCAGCTCGCGTGGGTCGCACCGGACATCACGACGGCCGCGATCATCGACAAAATGATCCTCCAGTTCATCAACGGCGAGCCGCCGGTCATCGGCGCGGGTGCGCAAGGCCACCGTCTCCTCCATCAAAGTATCGTCTTCGCGCCAAAACATCAAGCCGGCCTCGGCCTCAAGCCGGCGCTTGTTACGTGGTCAGCGCGTCACCGTGGCCACTCGCTACGCTACATGCAGGCCACGCTCTCGACGTCCCCGGTCCCGGCCTGGTCGTCACCAAGCATGGCTGTCGTTGTGGGCGTGGTAGTAGAAAAGAGCCAAGCTGGGGACGCAGCGCGGCACCTTCGTCGCCGCAGCGGCCCTTCGGAGCCGCGCCATCCCCTTGCCGTTTCTTGCGACGTGACAGCTGCGTGCGACCGGTGGTGGTGCTTGTCGTTTGACGCCGTGTGTGTTGACAGACGTCGCTGCGACGACGCTTGGTGGCGGTACACTGTCTTGGAGCGACTTTTGCCGTGTCACTCGCTTCGACGTCAGTCTTGCGCGTCAGTACTAGTATGTAGAGTCGGCCCGGGTGGCGACGGTTGATGTGGGTCATCGAATCGCTGGTGTCGTAGCGGGGAACGACATGATGTCGCTGCCGGCGCCGCATCGATGCACCAGGTTCGAAGAGACGACCGAAACGCTGCTACCGTCGTTGCACCGAAGCGCCGGTGTCATAGTGGGAGGCGACCGGAACGCTGCTGCCGTCGTTGGACGGAGGGTCGGTGTCGAGGTGCGAGACGACCGGAACACTGCTGCCGTCGTTGGAGCGGAGCGTCCGTACCGAAGCGCGTGACGACCGAGACGCTGCTGCCGTCGTTGCGTGGGAGCGTCGGTCTCGTAGCGAGAGGCGACCGGAACGCTGCTGCCGTCGTTGGAATAGAACATCAGTGTTGTAGCGGGGCCGACAGGACGTCGTCGCCGTCGCCGCATGGAAGCCCAGTGTCGAGTCGGCTTGGTGGTTGGCTGAAGAGCGCCGCCGAGGGTTGGAGTGTCTTGCACCATTTGGCCGTCCAGCTGCAGTTGCGCCGCCTTGGCCAGATGACCCAATGCACCAGACGCCGTTGCCGATGGATTTCGTGTGGACCGGGCGTCCCATACGCCGAGTGGTGAGATTTTGCTATCCCCCCGTTGTCGCCGATGTCGAGGCCGGGCTATGCTTCGTGGGCGATCGCCGAGGTCAAAGCGAGGTGGTGTGGCCAGAATCGCTGGGCAGACGTCGGAGCGTCCATGCCGTGGCTGGTCGACGTCGCGTTGCAGCACGGTAGGTTTCGCGGCAAGCCGTCGCGTCGGAGCATCGCGGTCAAGCCTGAGACAGGTCGCTCGGCGCGCCGGAGCAGAGGCAGTGGACGCGATCGTCACCCGTTGCGGGTGTGGGGTGATAAGCGAGCGCTGAGAGAGCGCGGCTTTGTCCGGTTGTTCGGTTGCAAGGTCACAGCACCGGTGTCCGGCGGGTGCGGTGTCGTGCACACGTAGGATCTTTCGTTGGTACCACCTGTGCATCGAGCGCGATCTCCGTGAGGGGTGCGCGTGCTTTGATGCAGCTGGGGCCGATGCTGCGAAAGCGCTGCTCCGACGGGCACCTTGTTGGCTAAGTATCGGTGCGCTGTAGCTTGGATAGCGTTGCGTGATCCTGCTGTGAAGTCGCCGCGCTGGCATCCGGGGGTGCGGCGGCGGGTCGCCGCATCGGAACATCGGTGCCGTCGTCGCCGATGTCGGCTGCTGCCATCAGCCGCATCGAAGCGCTGGTGTCGACGCCAGAGACGACTGCCGCCGTTGGAGCGGAGCGTCGGTGTTGAAGCACAAGACGATCGCGACGCTGCTGCCGTCGTTGGAGCGGAGCGTCATTGTGGAGCGCAAGGGACCTGAATGCTGCTGCAGCCCTTGGAGTCGGACCGCCGGTGTCGCAGCACGAGACGAACGAGACGCTGCTGCCGTCGTTGCGTCGGACCGCCGGTGTCGTAGCGAAGGACGACGGGGACGCTGCTTCCGTCGTTAAGGCGGAGCGTCGGTGTCGAAGCAAGAGACGACCGAGATGCTGTTGCCGTCGTGGAATCGAAAGGCCGGTGTCGTACTCAGTAGCGAAGAATGACCGGGACGCTGCTGCCGTCTTTGCGTCGGATCGGCGGTGTCGTAGCGAAGAATTATCGAGACTTAGCAGGCCGGAGCCAAATCGAACCTATGGCTGGCCCATGTGGCTGGCCTATGCCTGCTCCTCCTAAAAACTCTGTTTCTACTCTGTGATAGCGCCCGCGGTGCAAACACAAACAGCAGCGAGGGGAGAGCCGTCTCCCGTGAAGCAGGCAGTTGTATTGGGCTTACACCACAGAGGCAAAGATGAAGTGAGCTACCAGAGCTACAGTATCCCCATGTCTTCCGGATGACTCTTCTAGGAAGGGTCACTACCGGTATGGAAGGATAGAAGGATATACTAGTCCTACAACTAGTATGCAATACAACAGCCCTTACAACATACATCTTCACTCGGCTTCTCCAGCTGATCGCAGCTTGCATTGGTCGGACATGGCTTAGCCTTGGTCCACACACAACAACTCTCAACCGATACGTTGAAACGCCCAGCACATGCGATGGGGTCTAGCTGCCTTGCGCGTTGGACCTGAAGCCCCGAGTACTGGTACCGGGGACACAAGACAGTAGTTTGATGCACAACACACAAATTCATTCAATTCTTTTACGAGGTCTCTGCCTACTACTCGTCGGCGGCATCTGGGACGTAGCGATACGTGGGGTGCACTTTAGGCGCGAAATACCCGAGACGGAAGCCCCAGAGATGGTCTGGCCAGTACTCACGGCTTGGAATTACAAAATTCGGCTTGATGTCGTCGTGCCCATAGATGCTCCAGTAGATGCACACGCCACAAAAGACCTTTATCTCAACCGGCGTTCCATAGAGGTCGGACGCGGGGCCGCTTCCCGCGTTTGCCGTCTTGTTGGCAGCCGCCGCCGATGTCCCACGGGCTTTGTCTGCGCGTGTCGCGACGGCTTGGGCTGCGATCCCGGGCGCGTGCTCAAAGAAGAAGGGCTTGCTTGAGCATCCAGTTCTTAAATGACTTTGGAGACATGCAGGCATAGTTCGCGCCACCCACCGAGTAGCATCTGGTCCAAGTGGACGCCTATCAGCCGCTGATTGAATGCAATCGTTGGAATGATGCGCGACGTCTCGGCATTGGACTGCAGCGAAGCAGGTGCTAGCTTCATTCTAGGAAATAGAGTAGAGTCCACCGATATGCTCAACGCACGGTGATGGAGGCGACAGTAGCCCGAGGCGATTCGTCGTCATCAAGCTGTTCGAGACGACGTACTGTAGTATCCTACTGGCACCTCGTTGCGATGCGCTCGGGGTCGTGCGCTGGGTGGTGCAGCTGGTGCCAGAGTAGCCTTCAGAAGCTTCACGGCGCCACCCACCAGCAATGTGGCGTGCCGATCTGGCTCGTCGTCAGTGTCGGGAGATTCGTACGCTCCTCCTCCTCGACACGTGGTATGCAACTCATTGACAAACTGACGACACGCGCAGCTTCAACGTGTCTCGTATACCGTCCATGCGGGCGACCATTTGGGGTGCTCACATGCGCGCTGACGTTGGTGTCATGCCACGTTGAACGCCTGATTTAGATTTTTCACTTTTCTGCTTTGGAACGCAACCTCATCGAGCGCGCGCTCAAACCAACGCGAGCGTCTTTCAACAATGCACGCAGCCATCGTCGTCTCTACCGCGGCTAAACGGACGCAACTCTTCTTCCATTCTCAGACGCAGCGGAAATGGAGACGTTGGAACAATTGTTGTCAGAAATATGGCGTTGGCGTCGTTGCGAGGTGAGATCCCCGGATCTTGATGAATCGTTCGAGTTGGATGTCGAAGGTCGTCCGACTGCGAGGTGTCTTCTGATGGCACTCGATTGCAAGGCATGGCGCAGCTTCCACTGGTGGACCGACGTCACCTGGTGGTTCGGCAAGTTGATTGCCTCGTCAGCTTGACCTCGTCCTGCGCGAGCGCAATTGGCATGAGTCTGTGTGGCCTACTTGTACTTTAGTGCGTCGAAGCAGTCCATGGCATCTGGCTGCGACCCGAGCCAGACGTAGCTTGATATGGCTGCTTGTACCGGACGGCATGCCAAACCCAACGCTTCTGTTTGGACTCCTGTAAAACAGTAGATGTGCTCGAACGCACCGTCGACAAACAACCAAGATGGAGCTTGACACCACTGCCTCCGCCGCGACCATGGTCTGGCTGGCAGTGAGCGTTTGGCATTTGGCGGTTATTATCACGGCGCTCATACATGTAGGCTTGATTGGGAATGTCCATCCAGGTTTCGCATTCAAGATGTAGTGACTTTAAGTGGGCAGCGCAGGCGTAAAACCATCTTCCTCCTGGTCCATGGCCGGCCTTAAAGCCATTTCCGACCTTCCCGACGCCATTTTCAAAAAAACCATGTCGTGAGGCTGCTGCGAGAGCGCCATGCGAGGCGTAAAAGAAAGACCGAATTCGATACAAAATATGCATTGCATTCGCACTGGATTACGCAAGACGAGGCAAAGCCAACCAAGCATTTCGGAGAGAGCGCCTTGGTGGAAGCAAGCAATCAGGCGTCGTTGGGACCGGGCGCCGCGGGCTCGTTGGTGGTGGGCGTCGCTTGGACGTCGAGTGGCTGCGCCCAGAAGACTGAGCCGTCGTCGCGCGCGTGCTGCACGACGCCGGCATAGTTGCCATCGGGGTCTCCCTTTCGCACAATGCCTTCAAAAGTACGGCTGAGCGCCTCCTCGGTGAAGGACGCGCCCATCACTACCGCCTTGAGGGCATTCAGTGCTGTCTCCAAGATCGGAACCGCCGCACCAAGTGCTGGCACGACCGTCGCCACCGCTTTGGCCGCCTTCATGAACTTGATGCCGCAGTTGCACGGCCCCAGAAGGCTGCAGATGAATTTTTCGCGGTCGTTGGGTTCAGGATGCGGGACCACAAGCGGGTAATGCTCGTGGTCGACGATGGGCAGGCCTGTGCGCTCGTCGACGATATAAAGAAACCCGTCGCGGTGGCCGGCCAGGAACTCCGCGGACGGCTCCGGTACCACGGGATGGGCCGGGTCGATGCGGTGCTCGGTGTATATGAAGGACGTGGGCATGTCTTTGTGCTTGGACTACACGAGCTCATGAGACATCGATATACGCAAAGTGGACGCACCTCGAGAATCGTTGTCGCTGTCGCACGACGCGTGGCCTCGAGTTCCCCGGAAAAGTCGTCCATGCGAGCAAGAATCGCTGCACGCGTCGCTGCGTCGCTTGCTTGCACTTGGCTCGTCAAGTCGTCCATGCGACCGAGAATCGCAGCGCGCGACGCTGCGTCGGCGGCTTGTAACTTGTGGGACAAGTCATCAACTTTCTTGATGATCGCAGCAGAGTCACCCTTGGTCTTGTCGTCGGCCAACGAGGTGCTCAAGGAATTGAGAATGCCCGTGACAGCGGACAACTTGGCAATATCTTGCTGCATGACGAGGTTGCTGTCGGGGCGCTCGTCGAGCGACACACGCTCGGTAAGCCACACGAAGCCGCCGCCATCAACGCGACGACGAATCGCCTGGAGCTCCTTGTCGTTGCGATTGAATCGAGCACTGATGGCCGCACCTAGAGCCTCGATGGTCGAACCTTGAGCCTCGATGGCCGCCTGCAGCGTATCGAGCGTTGTAGGCGGCGGTGGCGCTGGTGCGGGAGTTGCCGGCGGTACCGAGGCACGCGCGCTCACCGGGACGGGACTCTGCGCCGAGA
>NW_012156418.1:349280-351638 GCF_000151545.1 Saprolegnia parasitica CBS 223.65
GCGGCGGAGTCCAGTTGACTTGGTGCGTCGCCGCTGCCATCGGCGCGACCGCAGGGCCGGGCGACTTGAAAGACGGCGGCGTCGGTGCAGCGGGTTTGGCGGGTGCGTCCGAGTCCATGTTAAGCGTCTTCTGGGTCGTTCGAAGAGCACTCTTGGGCTTCGCGTCGTCCTTCGACGCGGCAAAGACGTCGGAGGACGCGGCCAGGGTCTTGGGCGGCGCGGGCGAGGCCGTGGCGGATGCGGGTGGCGCGGAGTTCTCGGACTTCGGGCGCTTACTCTTTAGCTCCATCACCCTATGTGAAGAAGAGATGTTGTTAGTAGTGCGAACAAGAGAGCCGGCCATACTTTTGGGCAAGTGCGGCATCCTTGTCTTTGATCGAGTTACGGACTTGACGCAAGGCGATGTTGGCTTCGTCTTGCCCAAGAGTCGCCAAGTGGGCCTTCAACGTTTGCCATGCAAACGCCTCACTGTCACTGAGGCCGGCTTCGTTCACCACCCAGTCGCCGTGCTCGTTTTTAGAGGATTTCAAGCCGAGCACCGCTTTGAGATTTGCTCGCGGAAAATCCTGGCCTTGAAAAGCAGCCGCGATGACCTCGGCCGCCGCGTCCCTCACCTCCGCCTTCCGCTTGCCCTTGCCGGGTGCCATCGAAATTCGCGAATGGCAAAGTGCGTCCCGTGGTGCAGATGCCACTTTTAGCGACTTCAAGTGAATTTTTATTCCGTGCACCTCAAGCGGCAGACCGGGCGGTATACATTGCGCCACAGTCGCGCGCAGCGACGCATGCCATTTAAATTCGGGTTGATGCGCGCACATCCGCGTGCCACGTTTAAAACAAACACCCATCAGCAGAGATGTGCGAGAATGATGGTCGCAGCATACAAACGCCAAGTATGAGCCGCGGAAAGGCAAGATCAATTTGCCACATTACAGGGGGCAGTGCCACTTTTAAGCCGTCGACACGGCAACTGCACGTCAGTGAGGTCGCGTCCCCCTCCATCTTATCTGAGAATCGGGAGGAACGATGGGCCACACCAACGAACGACCTTCGTGACGACGACGACGTGCTCACGACTACCATATCATCAGTAATCAAATGCATTGGCGCGCAATGGCGCCCTCGTCTGGGCTGCGCTATCCCCTACGGATGACCACGCTCCTGGCCCACACGGGCGTTCTTGCGTTACGAACTGCCAATCCAATGGTACGGATCTGCTTCTATTACAAGAGCAACGTTGACAATCGAGGGCGCGGTGGTGCGTTCAAGCGTTGGTCGAATTAACCCAGGCGACTCTTGGCGCTCGGCAGATCGATTTCAAATTCAAAGCCCAATCCCGGATACCGATGATAAGCCAATCATGCGAATCTGCAGCAAAATGGAGGCCAATTCTATAAGAGAGAACGCGATTCGGCCGACGTGTCTAGATAGTACAAACGGATGCTAGATATTTAAAATCGTCAAAATCGAAACAGCGGTCAACAGTGTATCGCAACCGACTGCTATTACATCAAGGGAACGTAGTGATATTACCTCGATCGTCCGCTGCGCTGCTACGCGTGCCATGTTGGCGCGACCTCACAAATCCGGATTTGAATCGAGCGAATGAGTACCGGTACAGTATCTTGGATCCATCCGGTTTTGAACCCAATATACGATAGCAATAGGGGCCACTAACTATAAAAAAATGTGATGTCGCCAACACATACCGATCAAGCGCGTTGCAAGAGTCCCGTATCGATCACGCTGCCTCTTTGGCGCTGCGGTGCTGTATGTCTACCAAGCTTGCTGGCGCGCGCATGGCGGCGTCATTGACGATACGATATGGGTGTTGCGTGCATGCCCCAAGAATCTCAACGAGTTGAAGCAGCCCTCGCGTACGAACGCACTCGCAGTGGGGCCGTACTTGATCGACAGCTTGGTACACGGGCATTGGAAGCTAGCCGCGACAAGTGTGTGCTTGCACAGAACCGCCATGATGTTCGAGGCCGTCACGACACACTCACGCTATCCTTTATCCACTCCTTGTCGGTCTTGCTGCTCGGGCATTGGTCGAAGGTGCGTGACAGGCAGTCCCATGCATTCATGCAGGATCGAGCGAGTCCAAAGGACGATGCGACGTGCCAACCATGGCGGTGAATCACAAACGTGGTGGCGTTGAGTGTCTCCGTTGAACAGATCTTCCACATCGCGAGCGACGTCAATGCCGAGGATCTTGGCAGCTGTGCTTCCATCTCCTGCTGCCACGTACAAGATCGCTGTGTCTGGGGCAAGGGTTCTCGAAATCGGCCAATCAAAAGCGTTTTTCAGGTGGTCCATTGTATATCTCTTTTTTGTATGCAGACCAGGCAGTTTATTTTA
>NW_012156418.1:352297-355218 GCF_000151545.1 Saprolegnia parasitica CBS 223.65
GCCCTGTCACGGTGGCTCAAGACGGGGCGTGCCAAACGCCTCGTTGTGTATGACTTCGACTCGGAAACAAGTGCTGGTGCCATGGCCGAGATGCTGGCGACGACCACCTCCGTCACAAGCGTGGCGTTGATCGACTCCGATATCCTCATCCATGCACTTGCGGCGGCACAACGTCCTCTCTGGCACTTCACGGACGTCGAAATCTATACGTCAAACAACGACATCGACTGGGCCGGCATCCTCATATTGCTTTTGGATCTCTCCAAGCTCACACGCCTCGTGGCTTACGCCCTTGGTGACTGGAGCTGGCACTCCGGAACATAACGCTCACGGTGTCACGAGCCACCCTCTCGGACTTTTGCTTGCCGAGCCTACGCATGCTCGAGATCAATGACGTGGAGGTGGCCGACGCCAGCTTCGAAGCACTCGTCGACTGGACGACGCAGCTGCCGCAACTGGACGACCTGCGATGGCTCGACATGGAGTGCGAATATCCGACTCGCACTTTGGATCTCGTCCGACAAGCCATCGTCAAGTGGACGCAGACGCTCTCGGCTTTGTCGCTTCGATCCTGCGCCTTTGTGACCGCGAGCATCCCCTGCCTTGCGCAGTCGCTCCGCGCGCGCTCGAACGATGCACGGCCATTCGCTCTCGACCTGCGAGCCTCTCGCTTTGACTGCGACATCCCTGGCACTGAAGATACTTTCGTTCTCCTCAACGCGCTCAAGGGTCGCACGAATGTGACGCTCAAGCTCAGCGTCGACGAAGATGACGAGGCGGCTATCAAAGCCCATGCGCGAGCGACGCGCATCTCGATGGAGATCCTCGAGCGTGACGGGGACGGCTTTGTCGAATCGCTCTTTTACGCTTTCTAATCCGATCAATTGAGTTGCTGAGCAAGCTACGTGTCGTACTTGAGTGGTGTTTCTATCAACAGTAGTAACGTGCACGAAATGGCACTTCATGTCCTAATTGAAAATATGGAGCAGTAGTTCTTCACTCGCTTCACATCCGCTCCATTTGTCTTTTCACCTGCACGACTTGCTTCTAAGCAATCTGGTTGGCGACGCTTTAGACTCCTTGGGTGCGTCGACTCCAGCGAGTAGCTACACTGCCTCGAGCGTCGCCTCATAAATGTATCAACCGACAAGAAAGTGAGTTTAGGATAGATATATAGACATCATTTTTTCGTTTTCCATCTACTGAGGCACGAGCGAGAGGAGGCAGTTCTCAAGCGCGTCCATCGAGTGGCCGAGGACCTCGAGCGACGTGGCGTACGACATGCGCACCGAGTTTTCAATGCCAAAGGCCGAGCCTGGCACGATCGCGCAGCCGAATTCCGAGAGGAGGTACGAGCAAAAGACCTCGCTGTTCGTGATCGTCGCGCCGTTCGTGCCGACGTGGTTGGTGCCAATGTAGTGGGGGAGTTCGATAAAGACGTAGAACGCGCCGGTCGGGTACGCGTACTGGATGTGCGGGATCGCGTCGAGGCGGCTGCACACGTACTTGCGCTTCTCGTCCATGTTGGCCAGCGTCGCCTCGATGAGCGGCGTCTCGGCCGCGGCCTCCATCTCGAGCGCCGCAATGGCCGCAATCTGCCCGATCGAGCTCGCGCAGGACGTGAGCTGGCCCTGGAGCTTGGTCGCGGGCTTGGTGAACGTGGCCGGCGCGGCCATGTAGCCGATGCGGAGACCCGTCATCGCGTGGCTCTTGGAGAATCCGTTGATGAGAAGCGTGCGCGACCGCAGGAGCGTCGCAAAGCAGAGGTGCGTGCGCGGCGCAGCGCCTTCGTCCTGGTACACGAGCTGCTCGTAGATCTCGTCGGCGATGATGAGCACGTGGGGGAAATCTTCGAGGACGGCGGCGATCTCGCGCAGGAGCTCGGGGCCGTGCACGACGCCTGCGGGATTGGACGGGTTGCAGAGAATCATGACCTTGATGCGCGGGTCCGCGGCGAGCGTCGCCCGGAGCGCGACCGGGTCGATCAAGTACGAGTTGGCGACGTCAGTCTGCAGAAAGACGGGCACTGCGCCCGCAATCTTGGCCATATCCGGGTACGAGACCCAGTACGGCGCTGGAATGAGCACGTGGTCACCAGGCTCGCACGTGACGAGGAGTGCTTGAAAGACCGACTGCTTGGCGCCGTTCGAGACGATGATCTCGGATGCCGGGTCGTACGTGACGCCCTTGGCCGTTTCGAGGTAGCCAGCAATCGCCTTGCGGAGCTTGAGCATGCCCTGGACCTCCGTGTACTTGACGTAGCCGTCGGCGAGGCCCTGGCGCGCCGCGTCAATGACTTGCATGTGCGGGTTAAAGTCGGGTTCGCCGACGCAGAGCGAGTAGACGGTCTTGCCCTCGGCCTCGAGCTGCTTGGTGAGGCCGTGGATCTGCACCGTCTTGGACTGCGAGAGCTTCCCGAGGAGTGGGTTGAGGCGGACCGGCGACTGCGCGCGCATGCTTGCCCGCAACGTCGCCCGCAACTAGAATACAGGAGATGAGCCTCCGTGTCCATGTATGCAGAAGCTATTGGATCTCGTCGATACATACCTCGATAAAGTCGTGCTCGAACTGGTCGAGGGCTGCCTCGGCCGCCGTCGCGTTCTCCTTGTAATAGGCCACGAGCTCCTCGTCGTTGTGGTGCGTCGACGATAGCACTGCATCGACCGCTTGGTTGAGGAAATGGCGCTTGTTGAGCGCGCGCTGGATCGCTTCCGGCAGCATCGCGTTCGCCGGGTACGTGCCAAAGACGCGAACGAGGTTGCACACACTGCTGAGCGCCGTGAGGACCGACTGGAGACGCGCGTCCTCGGCGTGGCCGATCACGTCAATGTAAAAGAGGTACTTGAACTTGTGGGTCGAGAGCTCGGTCGCGTCCTTCTCGGCCGCGACGTTCCACGGACGCACCTCGAGCTTGGAGATTT
>NW_012156418.1:355318-449588 GCF_000151545.1 Saprolegnia parasitica CBS 223.65
CGCGTGTAGTGCGCGCATTGTGCGAGCGCCTGCGGGTGCGAGATGACGGTGCGAATGTCTTCCTTGGCCGTGCCCGGGAGCCCGAGGAGGCAGTGGTGCACGGGCAGGTCGACTTCGCCAACGATGTGCAAGTTGTAGCGCAAAAGCAGATCGTAGTTGGCGTGGATCGTGCCACCGACCGAGTTTTCAATCGGGAGGAGGCCGTACTCGACGTCGCCGTCGGTGACGGCCGTGAACGCGGCTTCGAACGACTCGTAGCCGGTGGCCTCGACGCCTTCGTGGCCGAGGAGCTGGTGGACGGCCTTCTCCGAGTACGCGCCGGCAACGCCTTGGTACGCGACCTTCATGCTGTGGGGTGGATGCTTGCAAGCAAATGTGAATATGGCGCTTCGCCCGCTCCTGCTTGAGCGAGTTCCTATGGCTCGTCGTTCCGACATCCCTTCGTTTATGTAGGGCCCCCTCCCATTACGCATCTGGTTTGCGTTACAAGTTGCGTTTTGTATGGTATCCAGGTGCCATCGCGATGGGTGTAGGCCCTCTGTGGAATCGAATGCGCAATAGAATCTTCTTGTGACACGTACTCCACGGGGAGGGACCGAGGGCCTCCGCGGATGCGTGATTACCAAAGACGCCACCGTGCGCTGCGTCTTTTAAGCGACCGGTCACAAGGCCACGGCCGCGGGAGAAAAACACGACCGGCGACGGACGCGCGATGTGCAAAGTGCGTCTTGATTGGCCCTGCCAAGCTACTTCGGCGATTACAGCGTCGCACGCGAGGCCTCTGCGAGGATGTGGCCGTCGACACGAGAAAGGCGTCGCCGCGCAAGCACCTAGCATTGTGTACTTGAATTCTAATGCTACTGCCGTGGAAATGGACAGGGTAGACATGCGGGGCAAGCGGCTTCGTTGCCGGCTCGCTATCACGCAATCGGTGCCTCTCGAGCGTGTTTTCCCGCCCGGCGCGCGACGACAGCGACGTAGCGTTGAAGAGTCCCCATATAAAATCCAGCGGAATTAGAAAGGTACCATCGACTGCATCTACGTACGACCAGTGCGCGCAGTGTATGAGAAGCACGAGTGCCCATCATGTGACTGGCGACCGCGGAGGTAGCGACGAGGGAAGACGATTTCTTGCAGTAGCAAGGACCCATCTTGACCACAAGAACTTCAACAGTAGCTTCAACCACCGATCAACTACTATCTATGCGGAATGCCGAACGCCATCGCTCACCCTGAACGAATCTGCTTTATTATACGGGGAGGTAAGCGCATTCTTCATGGCTTTTATCTCGCGAGAAGCTGCAGAGGTGCCTTTGATGGAGCTCGTTGCGGGATTTGGCCATACAGTATCTTTATCCGGATATATGAGCTGAATAACCAATCAAACGGCGTCCTTTGGCCCCACATCCGGTTCATTCAAAAAGCCATGTCGGGCGACATGGTCGGGCGAGAGAGTTTCGCCCGATGGACCGACGGCAGAGATGACCCAAACATTCTTGTTAGCCTGGTGACACAGAACCAGGGAATGAGCCTCCAATGAATCGCTGCTTGTATTTCGTCGATATAGTATAGGGGCTGCACTCACGCTGTCTACTGGGGGCCAGCGCCGGGACGCATTTTGCAGTGACACTTCAACGCTGCAACGCGGCAAAAGCAACATCTCCGTATAACAACACTTGGCAAACAGCTCCTTGCGAATACCGGGGCTACATGGCTTGGACGTCGAGCTTTTGGTAGTCGTGCATGAGCAAACTCTCCTGCTTGGCTTCGCCGCTGCGGCGGTCGTGCGCAAAGTGGCTGTGAGCAAAGACAGCCGAGACAAAGAGCAGCCACAAGAGCACAAAGGTGTCCCAGACGCTGCCAAAGAACGAGTCGACCGAAGCGAACGCAATGAATTGGTACACATACGCCTTTCCGAGGGGCGTCTCGAGGCCGCGGGGCAGCTCAAACGGCGCCAAGGCCGGCTGGACTTCATGGAACGCAAGCCAGACGCCGATGAGGAGTATGTTGAGGCCCAGAAACACTAGACATAGACGTTGCTACATACTCAATCGGAGAAGAACGTACGCGACGAGAGCGAGCTGTAGCTTGCGACTAGTCGACGTACGAGCATAAGACGAGCGCAATGAGGTAGTGAGAGGGTGGGTACCTAGGGCGAGGCCAAGGCCTTGGATCGCGATAAGACCTGCAGCGCTGCAGCTCAGAAGGCGAGACTGGACGTCTTTGGCCATCTTGGTTTCAATGGCACTTGAGTCGAGCCTTTCGCGGCGAATCTTTGACGTGGCCAATCAGGTGCACGCGATCTCGTGTCGAAAGATCTTGAAACAAGCAACGCGATCATTCAAAGAAAATGTTCAAGGTCATTCAACGACGACAAAGCTATTGAGTTTGAGCAGATTGATTGAGTTGAGCAGATAGAGGAGGCACAGTTGTGAAGGCGAATGCTTTAGCATTCTTCGCTGCAGCGCTCGCCTTCGCCGTTGTCTCTCGGCCTTGGCGCGTACTTGATTGCCACGGTCGCGTAGGCCATCGTAAGTGGAGCTCTAAAGCTGAATGCGCAGTCTTCAAGTAAAACATCGCAGTCACTTGTCATCCGTGTAGCTCGTGATGCTTCCAGCCATGCTCCCACGGGCGTGGTATTATTTAAGCCAAATCCAATAGAAAGCGCTCGGCGGTTTCGCGCCCCTTCGCAGTAGACAGGCGGTGGTTTCTAGTCGCGTTTCAGCACCAAGCAGACCAGCAGCTCGATGCCCGTCTACGCGGCGATCTCGCCCAAGTACAATGCGGCGCTCTCGATCGAAGCGCTGCACAATGCGGGCTTGCTCACGGACACGAGCATGAAGATGTACACGCCGCAGACGCTCACGCGGTTGAACCGGTTCGAAGTTGTCTTTACCTTCTTCACGGTTCCCGACTCGTCCGTGTACAGCAAGGTGTTCCACCACTTTATGGGCATCTCGGCGCTCGTGTCGTGCGCGTCGCTCTTCCTCCGGACGCTCGACGGTCCCAACATGGACATTTACGAGGCCGGGAACCCCGACTACCCGAATTTGCCCGACGAAGCCACCTATGTGCTCCTCGACGGCATTTTTACGTGCATTTTCACCATTGACTTTGTGATCCGGATCGTAATCTGGCCGTCGATGTGGGCCAACGTCGACGTGCTCAAGGAGCGCCGCTTGCTGCCGTTTGCCAAAGACATCTTTAACTGGTTTGACGTGCTCGCACTCGTGCCCTTCTACATTGATCTCATCTTTGGGAGTGGCACGAGCTTCGTCGTGCTGCGCTTGGCGCGTCTCTTGCGTATTTTTCGCTTGGCCAAGGTACAATCTGTCATTTCGATTTCGTAGTTGCCAAACTTTTGTCCCTAGAACAATTCTGGCACGTACATCCTCGTCCAAGCCATCATTGCCAGCGTGCCCGCCATCACTGTTGCGGTACTCACATTTTGTTGTTGCAATCGCATCGAAGCGTCTTGGGGTAGTTGATCTTCTTGACGGAAATTGTGCTCGTCTTCTCCTGCCTCATGTACCTCTTCAACCCGTGCACGTCCATTGACACGTGCATGTTTACGGACCTTCTCACGTCGGCCTACTACGTTGTGACAACGTACGCGTCCTACCGCGTGTTTCTAGAGCCAAGGATTCATATCGCTGGGTAGGGTCTCGACGGTCGGGTACGGGGACGTGGTGCCGGCCGATGGCAACATGCTCGGGCGGTGCACGGCCGTCGTCATCATGGTCATTGGTACACTCTTCTTGTCGATGCCGCTGGCGATCGTCGGCACGGAGTTCGACCGCGCGTGGCGCGACCACACGGACAAGGTCGTCGCGCGCAGCATCGAGTCGATGCACGCGCTCGCCGCGGGCACGAGCGAGAGCCAAAAGAAAGCCGACCACGCGCTGGAAGAGAACCCTGAAATCCTCACCAAGTACATGACACCCAACAGTCTCTACTTGCGCCTCGCCGCGCTCACGGGCGAAATGACGCTGATCGCGGCGACGCTCAGCGCCGAGCTCAAGCACGAAACAGACATCTCCAAGATCTACCAGACCGCGCAGGACCTCCATGCGCACATGATGCAGTGCCAAGAGCAGCACGTCCAACTCGTCTTGACGATCGAGCAAATGGTCGCCGAAGACCACACCAACGACGCGGTACGCATCCTATCCCGCTTTCGTGTTTCGTCACGCGCCAGTAGAACAACGGCCGAGGGTCGATCCGAGATCGTATTGTCGCGTCGTTTCGGCGGAGCTTGACGGGGAAAGAGCTCCAAAAACAAACGGCGTCGGCTGTCGGCGCACATAAGACCGAGACCCGCGCGTCGCGCTTCGGGCTTCGGTGGTGCATCTTCATCTTTAGCATTGGCGTGCTCTTTGTGCAGACGATGCCTGACATGCAACCCTTTGGCGAGAACACGGCCTACTGCAAGACGGTCGCACAGACGTACTGCGGGTATGCGTCTTCGTTCAACGCCAGTGCGGACCCCGCGTGCTTCTCGAGCGTCAACACGAGCATTCCACTCAACTTTGAGTGCGACGCCAAGACGTCCGACACGGCGCACTGCTACGGCGATGGCAACAACTTTGGCAGCCTCTCGCTGAGCGCGTACAACTGCTTGTACCCCAACGTGAATCACAACTACACGGGAGTGGGGAACATGCTTCCGTTTCGACCAATCTGGGAGCTCACCAAGGCAGAGCGGCCCCACTACGTGTGCAAGCGGCCCGAGTGCCAGCGGCTGCACTTTTACTATCTCAACGCATCGCCGTACTGGTACGCCCTCGAGTACATCTTTTCCTTTGCTCGCTCGTCGAGCTCCTCTCGATGCTGGCGCTCACGGGCCCGCGCGCGATGAACTGGAAGAACCCATACCAATGGGCCGACGCGATCGCGTTCATTCCGTTCCTCATCTTTGAAGCCAATCGGTTCTTTATGGGGATTACGCCCGACTACGCCATCGTGCCAACCTCCAATAGCATCCTCACCGCGATGCGCTTTTGCCGCATTTTCCGTTTTTTCAAATCCAAGCGGTAATCTTGTCGCCGATTTCGGTGAAACGGAGTGTCCTGTAGGAAATCCCAGCCACGTTTGTTGTGCGCGAGGCCATTTCCAAGACGTACGTGCGCCTCGTGATTCCGGTAGGCAGCTACAACACACGGCAGACCTCCGTGGAGATGGACGATGTTGATGTATCGCATTTGGATAGTACTTTATGCTCGCCCTCTCGACGACGATCTTTGCGTTCCTTATCTACCAAGTCGAAATGGGCACCGAGTGCTTTGTGGGAACGCCGTGCCACGACAGCGCCGGCAAACTCATCAAGCTTCCACCGACGACCGCGCACATGCCGACGGGAAAGCGCGTCTTGATCGATGTCCGCGGCCAGCTCTCGCAGTTTGAAGACGTCTTCTCTGGCATTTGGTTTATCATTGTCACGTTCGTTAGCATCGTTTCTGCGCAGGACCCTAACCACCATTGTGTAGGATCACGTCCGTGGGCTACGGGGACATCGTGCCAAAGAACATGAGTGGCAAGTTCATTGCCGTGCTGGCCATGATCTTTGGCGCTTGCTACACGGCGATGCCTCTCACGCTTGTCGGCAGTCAGTTCAACCGGAGCTACAACGACCACACGCGGCGCGAGGCACTCACGCGCACCAAGAAGGATGTGGGATCGCGCCTCACATTACCGACACCCGACTTGACGAGCTGGAAGCTCTTTCGGACGCAGTCGTTTATGGCTGAAGTGCAGTCCATGTACGAGCGTGGTATGCTTTCTTTTGTGTTTGCGTCATGTTGCATTTTGACACGCTATGTGCAGAGTTCATGTCGCTCTTGCCCGAGCTCGACGAAGACCTTGTCGCACAGCTCACGCTCTCGGAGGAAGAACGTTCCGAGAAGATTGCCATCATCACCAAAGTCAAGGACAAGATCGAAAAGTACAAGGTGGACGCTTCACGGTGAACGCTCGCGACGCTCATGGATCGGTAGATTTCGATTTTGCAAAGCGCTCGCGTCGTGAGCCGGTTGTACCACGAAGGCATTCGGTTGGCCAAACAACAAACCTCGGCGCTGCATCGGTTGGGCTAACCGCGGCTACGATATGGTGCATGGCTCGTCGTAGCAATGAATTCTCAATAGATGTATTTTCATATTCGCATGCATCAACCTTTCTCGTTGAAGCAACCGAGCGAGTTACTTGACAGTGACTACCGTGGTATCGAGCAATCGCGGTGTCGTCTTGGCGGTAAATGAGCGCCGCACCCACCTCCACGAAGCCACCAAGCTCTTGGGCACATTTGACCGCGCCTTAAGCACTTGCAGGGTGCTATAAACAGAAAGCTTCTCAGCACTTGCTGCGTCGGTTGTTGTACCGAGGGGTCTGGTTCCCACTGCTGCGCAAAAAGTCGATGATGGCCACGGTATCCAGCGTCTCGATACGGACGCCGTTCAAGTGGGTCAGACGATCGCCAGCGTCCACGCGCTCGAGTGCAGGTGCTGTAGCCCTAAATACGCACCGTCCATAATTTACAGAGCTCCAGAACGCATGGAAATGTACCGTTCAAACTCGTGAAACACGGTATACTTGGTTGAAAAGTCCGTCTCGAGCGAGAGGCCGAGGGCTTCCGACGCCGATGGCGCTTCAATCGTCACGCGTCGGAGGCGGGAGGCCACCCACGTCTGGCGAGCACCCCGCGATTCGCCGGTACTCGACGGCGCCCGAGCGAGGCTCGAATTGAGGAGCTCGGTCAAGACACGCGGCGCCGATGTTATTGTAATCGTGCTACTTGGTACTGCACTGGTGCCGCCAGTGGGTTGAGGACTCCGACGGCGCCACGGCGAGAGTGGCCGCTGCGCCCGAAACTCCCGTTCGTAGAGCGTCAAGTCCCGAAAAAGAAGCGAACGCGGCTCGCTTTTGAGCTTCTCGAGCGCGACCGAGACCATCCCGACGTGCGACGCGCCGGGTGTTGGATCCGCGTGGATGCCAAGCGCCGAGAGGCCGTTGATCGCGATAAGCAGCTGTCCGGGTGCGATGCCATCGCGTCGCCGCTCTTTGTCCACCCGCGGCGACAGCAGAGGCCCATCGGAGACGCACGCAAACGGCTCGATCGTTGGCACTTCGAGCATGCGTTCGACTTGTGCAAAGCGGAAGTGTGGCATCCAGTCTGGCGTCGGGATCGTCACGATATCGTAGTCGTCATCCTGCGTCGCCGATACCATGGACGCCGAGAGCCGAAGCAGCGCCAACTGCTTTGGAAAGAGACTGAGATCGTTGCTCAAGAGTAGCTCTCGAACGTCGTCGACCGGTGCCCCGATGACGACGTGGTCGTTGACCTTGACGACGCATTTTCCAACAATCCGTGCCGGCCACGCTGCGTCCACGTCGACGCCAGCGACGACGAACGGCTTGACCATGAGGAACGACTCGCCAAGCTGGAATCCAAGTGGTTGCGACGGCGGAAAAATGACTTCAAACTCGCCGTCGTCCATGTGCGCTTGCTCTTCCCGCAGCCATGCCTCGACGAGCGACTCGGTGGTCGTAAAGAAGGATGCGCCGGCCTTGGGAAGAAACGTCAGCTGCAGTGGCTTCCCGCTGCTCTTCGCTTCGCGCAACTTCTTCATGACATCGCGAAACGAGTATGGAAGTACGTTGGTTGCGTTCTACAAGCATCCATTTATGACGCCCTTGAGGGATCGCATCGAGTACGATGGCCACGAGCACGTCGCCAGGCGTCAAGTCGGGGCAGATGCGCTCGACGGGTCCTGTGGAGTAGTGAGTACATGCGCAGCGACCGGCGCGTCGTGTACCCGGGACCGGCTCGATCTTCTTGACAAGGACATGACCGTCGTGGTTGAGAGCAATGCGGATACCGAGGTCGCCTGGCTCTGTAAACGTCAGCTACAGCAAGGCCATGGGTCCGCCATGGTCATAGCAATGGGCGAGGCTACCTCGAGGACCTCGTCGGAGCTGCTGCCACGGTCCATGGGCTGCGTCGCCGCTGCTTCCTGCACCTCGGTCGCTGTCATCGCAAACTATTTTTGGCACCGAGCCAAATGATCTTCTGGATCGTATCCGGCTTCACACTATATCCTATCCATAGTACGTGATATAGTGCAGAGAGCAATATCGACGCCTCGACGCATCGACGCATGACCATAGCATATTGCTGTCCATGACAAGCATCTCTTGCGCCAGACCGTGTTTCACATATACAACTATATAGTACAGGATGGCGCGCATCGCACCGCCTTGGTCAAAACACGACCCTTCAACAACACTATTTTATAATACTACACTATATTACACTTTTGGTTTGGGAAACTTGATCGCAGCATGGCGCGCCGGATCGAGCGGCTGGAGCAAGCGGTCGTCGACAAGATCGCAGCCGGCGAGGTCGTCCATCGGCCCGCGAACGCGCTCAAGGAGCTTCTCGAGAACAGCCTCGACGCCGGCGCGCGCCAGATAGCAGTCGTCGCCGGCGCCGGCGGGCTCAAGCTGCTGCAGATCACCGACGACGGCTGTGGCATTGCGCGCGAGGACCTCGACATAGTCTGCGAGCGCTTCACGACGAGCAAGCTCCGGTCGTTCGAAGACCTGCGCGAGATATCCTCGTATGGCTTCCGCGGCGAAGCGCTCTCGAGCGTCTCCCACGTCGCGCACGTCACGATCACGTCCAAGACGAACGACCAGCCGTGCGCGTACCGGTACACTGGTTTTCTGAGCGCTCAGAACTAATGGCAAAGTAGAGCGCACTACCGCGACGGCGTCCTCGTGCCCAAGGTGCCGGGTGGCCCGACGGCCCCTGTGCCCTGCGCCGGCAAGACCGGAACACAGATCCTCGTACGTATGAACGCTAGCATGTCCATATAGCGACCTCTTGTAGGTCGAAGACATGTTTTACAACCTTACGACGCGCAAGCAAGCGCTCAAGAACGTCTCGGAGCAGTACCAGCGCATCCTCGACGTCGTGCAGCGCTACGCCTTGCACTACGCTGGCCAAGGCAAGGGCTTGTCTGCAAGAAGCACCGCGAAGTCACTTGCGACGTCAACGTCTCCCAAGGCACGAGCCAAGTCGACGTGATCAAGGCCATTTTCGGTCCCTCCATTGCAAGCGAGGTCATCCCGGTCGCGTTCACCGAGGCAACGCCGGTCGGCAACGACGCGCCAGTGACGGCAACGGGCTACGTCACCAACGCCAACTACAAGTAGGCATCTCCCTGCATGCGATTAGAGTCTATATATGTGTGTTGATGCGCGTATATAGCACGAAGAAGGCCACGTTCATCCTCTTTATCAACAACCGGCTCGTCGAGTGTCCGACGCTCCGGCGGGCCATCGAGCACGTCTATGCGCAGTACCTCCCCAAGCACAGCCATCCGTTCGTGTACTTGGCCATGGCGATTCCGCCCATGAACGTCGATGTGAACGTCCACCCGACAAAGCGCGAGGTGCATTTCCTGCATGAAGAAACGCTGGTGCAGGCGATAGCTGATTACGTCGACGCACTGCTTCGTGGCGGGAACGAGTCGCGCGTCTTTGCGGTCCAGCCCATCGCGTCGATGCTCACGTCCCACTTGGTGACGCGCCAGGTCGCGGCGTCGTCGAGCGCACTCTTTTCCCAAGACAGCGCAGCCGACAACGAAGAGGATGCCGATGACGCGTCTTCCGACGACCAGGCGACGCCAAAGCGCAAGGCGAAGAAACGACCATGGGACGAGACGTCGCCGCTGGTGCATGTGAGCTTGACCAAAGCCAAAGCCAAAACGTACGTTGCGGCCAAGGTACATGAGCAGAGAGTATCAAGTGGATGGAATTGACGTGGCGTAGGCACCGCAGCGGCTCGTGCGCACCGACCACCAAGCGACGACGATGGACCAATTCCTTGTGTCGGACACGTCGTTCCATGCGGACGACGAAGATGACGTCACCATGGACTTGGACTCGACCTTGGACGAAAGCGAAATCCTACCACCGACGCCGCGGCGGGCCAGCCAAGACACGCCGAGCACGGCCGACGGCGAACTTGGGGATGGCAACGACGACGACGAGGGTACGTCCTTTCGACGCTCCCACAATGAGTCTTCACGTACATAGTTAGATGTGGATCCGCAGAGCTTGACGAGCATCATGAACCTCAAGGACCAGATTCGAGCGCGCTGCGATCGCAGCTTGACCAAAGTACGCCAGCGTCGAATGATCGCGTGGCTGATAACGTGCTTGACCGATACTAGCTCTTTCGCGAGCACACGTTTGTCGGGCTCGTCGACGACCACTACTCGGTGATCCAGCACTTGGAAAAGCTGTACA
This sequence comes from Saprolegnia parasitica CBS 223.65, assembly GCF_000151545.1. Lineage (NCBI taxonomy): Eukaryota > Oomycota > Saprolegniomycetes > Saprolegniales > Saprolegniaceae > Saprolegnia > Saprolegnia parasitica. Next base: position 365,630 of record NW_012156418.1, read on the forward strand.
TCGTTCGCCACGGCGCCGTGGCCATGGCACTCATGTTCCAGCACATTGTGCGTCAGTTTGGGTCCTTCTCGACCATCACGCTGCACGAGCCGCTCCCGATCATGGACCTCGTGCTCTGCGCGCTCGAGAATCCACAGAATCTGTACTCCGAGGCCGACGGCCCCAAAGACGCCATCGCCCGCGCAATCCAAACAACGCTGCTCGACAAGGCGCCTATGCTGGCCGAGTACTTGGGCGTGCACTTTACGCCCGAGGTACGATCCTGAAACATTGATATCTCGATGCAAGGCGCCGTAGGGCTTGCTGGCACGCATTCCTGTCGTCTTGCCCGGCCACGAGCCATCCATGCACGCGTTGCCTGAATTCATTTTGCGGCTCCAAGACGTCAATTGGGACGAGGAAGAAGCGTGTTTCGAAGGTGTGTGTACGACGCTCGCGCTGTGGTACAGCGACATGGCGTACCCCGAGGCCTCAAGCGAGAAGGCGGCGCATGTGCTCAAGCACGTCATCTACCCCGCGCTCAAGACGACGCAGTTTGAGCCCCCGCACCAGCTCCACGACAATGGGATTCTGCGCCCGATCGCGAGTCTGAGCAACCTCTACAAGATCTTTGAACGCTGCTAAGAGCACAGTACGCTGCAAGAAGGTTCTCTCTTAGTCGAGCTGGGGTTTTGTCGAGGCGTCCGTGACGGGCTGCACGTACACAAATTCTTCGTGGCTGCGAGTGCAGCTGTCGGGGCACGACCAGACGAGCACGGTTTGCCAGTCCATGCCGCCGCCCAGCACGATGCCCGCGCCTTCCGTGTGCGTCTCGTGGGCGTATTTCTCCACGTTTAAAAAGTAGTTGGTCGTTGGCACCAGCTACGCCGCATCAGAATTGGTGCATCCACAAGGCGGGTCTACCTGGAGCTCAAAGACGCGGGACGCGCCGCAGGGACACGGCGGCACGTCGATCTTGGGCGGCGGCGACGACCAGAGCGGGTTCCCGCCGTAGTGGTACCGCAGACACTGCGTCGGCGCTCGCTTCATGCGTTTCTGGAAGCGAAGAAAGAGCTTCTCGCGCAAGGGCGTGCGCTCGTACGCTTCGACCGACTCGCTTTCGCCGGCGCTGGACGCCACGACGTCGGTCTTGGCCTTGAGGATCGTCTTGAGCCGCGCGACCTCGGTCGCGTTCTCCTTTTCCTCTTCGGCCAAGTACGCGTTGAGGAGCTGCGTCTCGTGCTGGTAGCGCTCGGCACCCGCCGACTCGGGCTCGTCTTCCACGTGCAGCGATATGGCGGGAAAGTGCGGGCGCGCGCTGGCCGAGGTCGTCGTGCTCGTTGCCTTGGGCTTGGCAGGTGCCGAAGCGACCTTGGTCGTCATGGCCGAGTCGCGCGCATCAAGAAGCGCTTCGAGATCGACAGTTGACGATGTAGCGGCAACCGGAGCGCCCCATGCAGAGGTGCCCACATCACCCCAATCGTCGTCGTCGTCATCGTCGTCGCCCCAGCCGGGCGTCGCTGCCGGGCGGGCGGCGGCGGCGCGTCTACGACAACTTCATCGAAGGCCTTGGCCTCGTATCGAAGCACGCGCCAGCTACGATCGAATGCACGTACTATTGCTAGGGCTCAAAACGGGAGGGATGGAGTACCTGTTGGGCGTCGTCGTGCACTTGATCGAGTTGCAGCCGAAGATGTAGAGCGTGCGATCGGTTGTCACTGGTGCATACACCTAGGTGACGCATGCTACATTGCAGGTAGAGAGCGCGGTAGCGGTCACTCACCTGGGCGACGAGGTAGAGCTGGTGCTGGCAGCGCGGGCAGACGAGATCTTCGTAGGGCAGCGAGGTCGCCGGGTCGTAGTACGCCTAGAACCAGCGTCTTATCAAGGTCAGGCTAGGCTCTCATACCGGCAGACCGCCCAACTTGGCCGTGTAGGGGCATGCGTCGTCGACGGCGACGTCCTTGGCGGGCAGGCCGAGCAAGATGGACGCTTCCTCGCTCATTTGGCGCGATTCAAAATGCGGCCAGTCACGTGCACTCCGCATACGCTGTTAATTTATCCGGAATTCCTAGTCAACACGACGGCAATACAATTCCTACATACAAATGTCAAGTTCCAACGGAATAAAAATGCTGGTACCCAGTGCCTTGAACGTTTTTGGACCGACGGCGATGGCACGGGCGACCAAGGAGAAGGTCCATTATGGCGAGTGGGAGACGCCCGCCAAGACGTATGGGTCCTCGAGCGATGAGAGCGACGATCAACATCCGCTGAAGAAGCCCGCGGCCAAGAAGGCCAAGCTGTCCGCGAAGGCCATGGCGCCGGCCGTCGCGGTGGACCCGGTGCCCAGCAAGAAGAAGCGCCCGCTCGATGCGGTCGAGTCCAAGAAGGCCGACCCTGCGAAGAAGGCAGAAGCTGTCGCAAAGAAGCCCGAGAAGCGGCCGAAGGCGTCGCCCAAGTCGCCCGATTCGTTTGCCTCTGTGGTCGAGGAGGTCCTTTTGTCACTGGACGGCGACAAGGACAGCAAGACCGCTTTGAAGAAGCTGCGGCGCGACTATGCGGAGCTCTCAAGCCTGCGGCAAACGGAGCCGGAGAAGCTCTTGGAAGAGTCGCGCAAGCTCGCGAAAGCCGAGGCAGACGCCCACGACAAGGCCACGTCCAAGATGAAGCAGGAGATTGGCAACCTCACAAAGAAGCTCGACAAGTACGAGCGCATGCGCGAAGACCTCGAGCGCGCCAAGTCCAAGCAAGACGCCAAGTCGGCATCGTCGAGCGAGTAGGCTCCGAAGACGATGCAGACAGAGGTTCACGCATCTCTATCGTAGATTTGCAGACCTCAAGCAAAAGTTCGACCAGCTGCGAGCGGAAAACACTTCCTTGCGGCTGCAGCTCGAGGAAACCCAGGCGGGGCAACCCACGTTGTCGGCCAACGCGTCAGTCTCCGAGATGTACGCCAAGCTCGCGCACACCAACAAGGTTCGTGCCGGCCGTTTACTCGACATGGAGCTAACGACGCGTCACGTAGCTCCTGCGCATGTACGAGCTGGTCACGAGCATGCACATGACACTAAAGAAGGACGGCGACGTGCAGGAGGTCGCATGCCGCGTGACCGACTCGCTCCGGGCACAGCAGTTTGCGTTTGAGCTCGCGATTCCGACCAACCCGCGCAAGCAGATCGACTACCTGCCGTCGCCGGAAGAGGTCGCGTACCACAAGCGCCAGGCCGACGCCACCGCACCGGCCTACCTCCTGGTATGTTCCCTTGTCGTCGTCGTCGTCGTAGGATTCCCGTCCACTCACCGCTTGCTGTAGGAGGATTTGAGTTTTTCCCGAAGCGAGCTCACGCGCTTCATGCGCACGATGCTGGACGCTGTGATTCGCAAGCCCACATAAGCCAACCCGATGTATCGTCGAGGATAAATCCAGCTACCGCACTGTATTACTGAAACACTTTGGGGTCGGTGAGGCCGCGGAGCGCTACGTAGTCGGCGTGCTTGAGCAGCGACGCTTGGATCTCGGCCACTTCGACGGGCTTGGGACGCACGATGGCAAGGAAGCCTTCCGTAAACGGCTACACGCAGCATGTCCATCACCATGCATGGAGATGATGGCGTCAGTACCTTGCGCGTGACGAGCTCGGGAGTCTCGAGAAGGCGTTCGTTGAACTCGATGAGCGCACCGCGGATGCAGCTAGGACCGAGAATGAAGAGGACTTGGTATGATGGCGGGAGCTACCTGCGGATGCTGTACGTCACGTCGTTGGCGCACACGATGCGGCAGACGATCGACTGCGGGTTGAACCACACGCCGCCCTTCTTCTTCTTCCCCGAGACCTTGTTGTCGAGCACCGACTGCTCAAACTCGACCTTGGTCACAGTGAGGTTGTCCTTGAAGATGGCATGACCCGGCGCAATGCCCAGCTAGTAGTGCAGTAGAGCTCGTCATAACGAGCTCGACACAGGTTCAAGAGCGTACGACGCAAAGGCGGTTCGAATGCATGTTGACAAACTGGTCTTCGAAGGGCTTTTCCAGCACGTCGGACGCGTACAGGCGCGTGTAGTAGCGGTCGACCATCGAGCCCGTGCGCGCCACGTACTCGGCGACCGGCGCGTCCTTGGCGTCTTTTGTGCTCACGATGAACTTGTCGTTTTGGCGCTGCGCGCCCTGCTCGCGCAAAAGCTTGCGTTGCGCCGAGACCGTGATGGCGCCACCGTCCTGAATCTCGTCCCTATCCGAAGCGATGTGATCGCGAGCATGAACCAACCGCACGTACAAGCCATGGGCGTAAACGCAGTCGGGGTACGGGCAGCCCGTCGGTTTGTCAAAGTGCCGGCAGAGCTGCGTCTTCTTGAGCGCTTGCTTGCGCTCGCGGCGGCGCTTCTTGCCCACAAGCTTCTGCTCTGGCTCGGCGGGCGCAGCAGTTGCCGTCGGCGTAGTCGCCTCGACCGCAGGCGTCGGGGCGGCTGCTGGCGGCGTGGTCATCGGCGCCTCTTCGGTAGTCTTCCCGCTTGCCTCCATTCAAATTCGCACGTTGGATGCGATCCAGGCCAACTCTGATTGGCGTACAAAAAGCGCACCCAGTGTCATCTTCCGATATAGGTGCGCTTTTCCATTGCTACATGCGACCAGCGTGCATTGCAACCGTCCTGCTCGTCTGCCTCACGACTCGCGTGCTGTCGATGAACGTCTTGATTGTCGAAGCCGATGGCTACTTTGATGGCCACAAGCGCGTGCGCGTGCCTAAGGACGCGTCCATCGAAGCCATCATGTCTGCCATCCACGCCCTCTTGCCGCCGTCTGCGCCCACGTCCATGGCCATCTTCGATGCCACTGCCAACACCTTTGTACCATTGACCACCGCAGCGCAAGTCAAGACCCATGCGCGCATCCTGTTGCCGCGCCGGCCATCGGGCCCGGTCGCAGCAATCGCGAGTCGCGGCTTCAACTTTGCGTTCGACAAGGGCGAGATGACAATCCACGGTGAGCCGGTGCTCATTGGTGAGGTCGGCAACACGGGCCAAGGCACGGGTTTGACGATCTGGGACGGCTCGGTGGTCTTGGCCAAGTACCTCGAGCCGCAGCCGCGAGGTAGCCCCCACAGTGTCGCTGGGCGCCGCGTCATCGAGCTTGGCGCAGGCACGGGCCTTGTCGGGCTGGCCGCGGCCTTTTGCGGTGCCGACGACGTGCTCCTGACGGACCTTGCGTACACGCTGGCCAATACCAACCACAACATTGCCCTCAACGAGCCGCGGCTGCGCAGCTTGTACCCGACCCAAACGGTGCGGGCTGCAGAGCTCGACTGGTTCAGTCGCGACTTCCCGTCGTCGTTGCAGCTCGACGCGGTCGACGTGATCGTAGGTTCAGACATTGTGTGGGTTGAGACATTGATTCCCGCCCTGGTTGCAACCATTGAGCGACTCTTGCGCTGGCCACTGACGCCAGGGCGCGGCAAAAAGAACCGACTCATGCTGCTGTCGCACCAAACGCGAAGCACAGCGTCCGACGAAATGCTCTTCCGACTCCTTGGTCACGCCGGTCTCTCGGTGCGGCGCCTTCTCGACGACAAAGACGACGCGCCGCGCGTCGCGGCCATGTACCCGGACGAGAGCATGGCCCAGAAGATCCGTTTGTTCGAGATCCAAGACGTCCAGCACGAAGACTCAGCTGCTACTACGATCTAGTCGTCCTCTATCACTTGTAAAACGTAAAGTCGTGCCCGTATACGACGACACATCGAACATCACTGCAGTGGCGAATTGCGTTCATTTGTTTGATTTTAAAGCGCAGCGTTGCACCATGTCCTCTACCAAGTCATGCAATCGCCACGGACGTCGCAGCGAAGCCACCGACTCTTCTTGCGAGCGAGCCCATAGTACAGTGCACTCGACACTGCTACTGCATTCGAGGGTACCACACTAGTAGGCAAAGTACATCGTATTGATTCGAATCGGCTCAACTTTAAGAAGCATCTTGAAGCCACCCGTTAGCTCACTCGTTGCCTTGCTCCATACACCATCCCAGAGTGCTCCCAGAGTCGCAACCGTGCTGATTGATGTGGGACACGTGGTCTTGCCATGTTCAACTTGCGCCGCATGCATCCGGTATCAGGTCGTCGACGACGAAGCGCTCTCGCGACTGCTGCGCTCGGACGCTGCGTCGGTCCCATGGCCTTGGACGACCCAAGATTTTTGCGGCGATCTTCGTGCAATCTCGCAGAAAGGGCAACGTGAATCTTCCGTACATTCCTCTCGTACATCGTACATTGTGTCCCCCGTCCGTGTCGACAGGCCGTGTTGACACCGACAACGCGGCGATTGGGTGCCACGTTCGCTGTACGACGTACGCGAATGGACGATGTACGGTTTGACCTGGCGCTGTATCCACGCCATGTACTGAGGCGACGGCGCGCGTGGGACAAGACGGCGCGACCGCATGGCCAAGGCACTCACATGGGTAGCTCACCGCATGTCTCGGAACGCCCGCGGGCAGCATTTGCTCCACATGGCATTCTTCAATCGCCCACCCCTCGTTGTTGTTATGCCGCCGGCGCCGTCCTACAAGGCGGTCTCCATCGGCCATGAGCGCAACCGCGACGATCCTGCCGTCCACCCGCGCACGCACGCGTCGCACCTCTCGCGCGCGCTCTATTTATGGACCTCGCCGCTGCTCGCGCTCGGCAACGAGCGGCAGCTGGACATGGCCGACGTCTGGCCGCTCGAGCCGTCGCACGTCTGCAAGCGCGTGAGCCGCCGCTTCGAACGCAACGTGCGCAGATCGCACTCGATCTGGCGCACGATCGTAGCGCTCCACGGCCGGCGGTTTGCTGCCATTGGCGCCATCCAGGTGCTCGTCGTCGGCTGCACGCTCTACGCGCCGTACGTGCTGCACGAGATCGTCTCGGCCGCGAGTGCGGACGCCGGCGCCTTTGCGATGGCAGACGTCCTCTTCGTCGTCGGCGCCCTCTACATCGTCAAGGTCATCCAGGCGATTCTGAGCGCACGCGTGAGCTTCGAGACGCAGCGCATTGCACTGGACGTGACGTCGGCGCTGCAGCACCTCCTCTTCCAGAAAGCGCTCGTCTTGGACGCGAGCGCCCGCCGGGAAAAGAGCTCGGGCGAGATCGCCAACATGTTTTCCACCGACGTCCAAGCCATCATCAACTTTTCCGTGGGCGCCAACCAGCTCTGGCTCTTCCCGTTGCAAACAATTGCGATCTTGTACATGCTCCACCGCGTGATTGGGTACGCGGCCTTTGTCGGCGCCGGCGTCATTGGCGTCGTGCTTCTCACCAACAACTGCCTCGCGACGACGCAGCGCTCGGTGTTTCGGCGCCTCATGGAGCTCAAGGACGCGCGCATGAAGTCGGTCAGTGAGATCTTTGGCGCGATGCAGATCCTCAAGCTCAACGCGTGGGAAGAAAAGTTCTACGACAAGCTCTCGGACGACCGTGAAGTCGAGCTCGGCGCGCTCCGCAGCGTCTTTCGCCTCCAGTCGGTCTGGGTCGGCCTCCTCCTCGCCGCGCCGATCGTTGTCACGATCGCGTCGCTCGCCACATATACGCTGGTGATGCACAAGACGCTCTCAGCCGCCAAGGTCTTCACCGCGCTGAGCCTCTTTAGCATGCTGCGGTTCCCGATGATGGCGCTGCCCCAGGTCATCGCCAACCTCATGCAGGCGCTCGTGGCCACGCGGCGGATACGCGAGTTTCTCGACCTCCACGAGAAGGATGTCGCCGAGGTCATGACGCCGGCGACGCACCCCGAAGCCGCCAAGACGTACGCGGCCTCCGACATTGTCATCGCCAACGGCACGTTCGCGTGGACGGCCGCGACACCGCCGCTGTTTTCCAACGTCAATCTGTCCATTGCCAAAGGCGAACTGGTCGTGATCCATGGCGTCGTGGGCGCAGGCAAGTCGTCGTTGATCGCAGCGCTTCTCGGCGAGATGCACAAGGCCGACGGCAGTCTTGTGTACCGCGGCGGCGACGTGGCGTACTTTTCGCAGCAGGCGTGGATCCAAAACTCGACGATCCGCGACAACATCCTCTTTGGCCGGCGCTACGACCGGAAAAAGTACCACGCCGTCCTCGACGCCTGCGCGCTGACCAAGGACGTCGCGCTCCTGCCGGCGGGCGACCGCACCGAGATTGGCCAGAAAGGCGTCAACGTCAGCGGCGGCCAGAAGGCGCGCATCGCACTCGCCCGCGCGTGCTACAGTGACGCCGACATTTTTCTTTTGGACGCGCCTCTGTCGGCGGTCGATGCGATCGTGCAAAACGATATCTTTACCAAGTGCATTCTCGGCCTCTTGTCCAAGAAGACAGTCCTGCTCGTGACGCACTGCCCCGAGATCATCGAGTCCAAGCTCATTGACCGCACGATCGAGGTCACCAAGCACGGCGTCCTTCTCAACACACCGGTGCAGAAGGAGCTCCCGAGCCCGCTCCAGCAACATCTTGTTTTCTCCCGCTGCTCGAGCGACGCCTCGGAAGCGCACGAAGACGCGCCGTCGCCGATGCCGATGCCAGCCTACCCGCCGTACGCGTACGAAGAAGAGAACTCGCCGACGGGCCAGCTCATTTTCCAAGAGATGCGCTCGAAAGGCCGTGTCTCGACCAAGGTGTTTGCCTCGTATGTGACGGCGATCGGCGGCGGCAAGGTCCTTCTGACCTGGGCGGGCCTTCTCCTTCTTGGGCAGACGATGCAGGTGGCCGGCGACCTCATGCTTGGCGCGTGGAGCTCGGCGCCGGCGACGGCGGATGCGCGGCTGTATCTCTGGACGTACGCGGGTCTCGCCCTCGGCGGCATTCTCATGTGCACGCTGCGCACGATCAGCATCTTTGTGGGCGGCCTCCGCGCGTCCCGATCGCTCTTTGATACGATGACGCGGTCGCTACTGCAGGCGCCGATGCACTTTTTCGACACAACGCCGCTGGGCCGCGTCCTCAACCGGTTCTCGAACGACATGAACACGGTCGACGTCCAGCTGCCGATGCTGCTGGATCCGCTCACCGGCGTCATCTTCTCGGTGCTCGTGCAGCTCACGACGACTGTACTCGTCATCAAGGCCGCGGGCGTCCTGCTCTTGCCGCTCATTTACATTTACGTCTGCCTCGCGCGGAGCTACGTGACGCCGGCGCGCGAGATGGAGCGTGTCGCCAAGACAACCAAGTCGCCGATGCTCAACCTCATTTCCGAGTGCATTGACGGCGCGCTCGTCATCCGCGCGTTTGGCCAAAAACACATGGAGCGGTTCCAGTCGACGCACCAAGCCAACGTCGACGCGGCCAACAGCGCGACGTTTGCGAGCCAGGTCATGACGCAGTGGTTCATCCTCCGCGTGCAGCTGCTCTCGGCGCACCTCGTGCTCTTCGTGTCGATCTCGCTCGTGTACCTCCGGGGCATGCTCTCGCCCGGGCTCATTGGCCTCGTCCTCAACTACACGTTCAACATGCTGCCGTCGCTCGAGTACATTGTCTCGATCGGCGCCCAAGTCGAGACGGCGATGGTCGGCCCCGAGCGCATCGCAGAGTACTGCAGCGTGCCCACCGAGCCGCCGCGCGTGATTCCTGGCGCGGTGCCGAAGGCGTGGCCCGAGCACGGCGCGATTGCGTTCACGAACGTCTCGTTCCGGTACAAGTCGTACGACCCGCTCGTCCTCAAGCAAGTGAGCGTCTCGATCCGCGCGGGCGAGAAGATTGGCATCGTCGGTCGCACGGGCGCGGGCAAGTCGAGTCTGACCATGGCGCTCTTCCGCATCGCCGAGCTCGCGTCCGGCAGAATTGAGATTGACGGCGTCGATCTCGCATCCATTGGCGTCCGCACGCTGCGCAGCCGGCTCGCCATCATTCCGCAAAACCCCGTGCTTTTCAAGGGCTCGCTCCGGCAGTACCTCGACCCGTTTGACGAGTTTCTCGACGCCGACCTCTGGTCCGCGCTCGCCAAGGTGCACATGCGCGACCGGATCACGCGCGCTGACGGCCTCGACTCGACCGTCGAAGAGAACGGCGAGAACTTTAGCGTCGGCGAGCGCCAAATGCTGTGCATGGCCCGCGCGCTCCTTCGGCAAGCCAAGGTCGTCGTCATGGACGAAGCGACGGCCGCCATCGACCACGCGACCGACGTGCTTCTCCAGCGCGTCATTCGCACCGAATTCGCCAACTCGACGGTGCTCACGATCGCGCACCGCCTCGATACGGTCCTCGACTGCGACCGCATTTTGGTATTTGACCAGGGCCGCATCGCGCAGTGCGACAGCCCGAACGAGCTCATCTCGCTCGGCCGTGGCATCTTTTACGAGCTCTGCCAAGAGGGCGGGTACCTCGACAAGGTCCTCGCGCAAACCACGCCGACGGGCTCGCCCTCTTCGTCGTTGTCGATTTCGCCCTAGAGCCTCCCACGTCTTTTTCTAGTTTTTACGTATTTTAGTCTTATTTAACACGCGTACCACTGCACCGTGCAGTCTTTTGTGATGACACATCGATTCAAGTAGACCAGGAAGACGCGTTGTATGCACGCCAGCACAAAGCAGCGCCACCGTCTCGTCATCACGACGATAGACTCGCCACCGCACTTCGCAAGACCGCGGGTTAGGGCTAGGGCTAGGGCTAGGTCGACATGGCGGATTGGGGAACACGCTAATCATTAGCGAGCAGGAGCCCGACAAGCTCCTGGAAGTAGAGCCGTTGTGCACGGGCCGCGGCGCGCCGTCGGTACAGACGTACAGGCATCCGCGCAAGCTCCTTGAAGACAAGGCGCGCGGGTCGCAGCGATGCTGTCGGCGTCGCGCGAGCGTCGCACCGCGCTGCAGAGTGCCACGGCAGCCCATCGCGCACGCGTGGGTGCGTAGGTGCTTGTACGTGCAGCGGGTCGCTGTACCAGCGGCACTGCTGCGTGCGCTCAAAGCACGGTGCGCGGGCTTCAAGCACGTGGACGTGGAGAAGTGCGGCCTCGTAGAGCTCGCGGAAGCGGCGGGCGTGGTATTGTTCGAGACGTAGCGCCGCGCGGAGTTGCGTGTGGAGCATGTACGCGCCGGTCTGAACCCATGCAAGAGAGACGTGTAGTGCGGCGTGGTGGCAGAATGGTACCCAAGTTGGCACACCGCTTAGCGCGTGGCCGTGCACGTCGCAAGAAGATCCGCGCGGCGAAAATTCCCGGCTCCCATCGCGTCTTTGGCCGCTATGCAGAGCCAAGGGACTCGTCGTGGTTGCTGGCCGTCATGCGGCGCGCCAAGAAGCGCTGAGTCTTCGCACGCACCGAGAGTGGCACGCGCCGCCCCTCCCAATGTACGGCAACGTACGGCCAGCGTGGCGCCAACGGTCGATGCACCGGCTAGTTCGACGCCGTAATGACCGCGAGGCGACAATCGTCAACACGATATTGATGTTGCGCCAATATTCCTCCCACCGCGAGCGCCCGCCACGATATCGTCGACCTCGTCGCTTGCACCAGCGCAGGGGCGATGCCTGCCGGGGTGAGTGCATGGCGCGTGTGATATGTCGCGTGCTGTTGCTTCCTGCCTGGCCTTGCCCGCGATCCCAGCAGGTTTTGCGGGAAGATATCTATCTTTGTGATTTATATTGGAGCTTGAGCGCGCTACCCATGTCGAATATCAGAAAGCCAGACACACCCGTGGGAGTAGCTTTGTCGTGGGTCGAAGTGCCAGCGTTTGTGGCGCCGTCGTCTCCGTCGTCGTCTCTCGAAGGAATGCTGGGTGCACGCGCAGCCGCGTTCGGCCGTCGCGGCACCCGTGCCATATTGTAATATGTATACTGAAATGCGGTATTTACGATATGGATCAATATGGTCCATATCCGGGCGCCTTCAAGGCTGGGTATCCGGATACACCGCTGGTATGATTTGGGATCTTGCAGCATGGCGGCCGCGAGTGGCCTCGACGCGACGGCCAAGCCCAAGGCCCGCGGCAGCAACATCTGGGAGGAGTACTACCCGCTGCTACAGCCCCAGGCCCATCTCCGGAGCTCGGGTCCGCTGAGCAACTTCTTTGCGCCCGAGGTCGTCTGCGCGTACCAGGACGGCGTCCACGCGTACCTCGTCTCGCTCTTCTGTGTCTCGACGCTTTCGCTCACGGGGCTCGTGCTCTGCGACCTGTTTTCGCTGCCCGCAGCTTGCAGCACGGTATGCCACTTGGTCTGGCTTGTCTCGCCGGCCGTGGCCGCGATGGCGCTTCGGCGCATCGTGTTTGCCCACCTCGGCGAGGGCGGCGCGCCCATGTGGGAAGTGCCGCAGTGGCGCGATCTCTTTGCATGCTACCCGCGGTCGTCCATGGTACGGCTTCTCGTCTTGAGCTACTGCATTCCGCTTTTTGCCAAATTGCAGCCTACACGCTCACGACCGCGACGCGCATGGTCAACCCGGTACGTGCCGCCTGCCTCTTCTTGGTTCTACTGCAGACCTCGCGGCAGCCATGTTTATAGTTTAACCGCGCGTTCGTCGAGCGTGCCGAGACGGTCTTTAGCTTTGGCAACCCCGACGCCATGGACGGCGGGCTCGTCTTTTACGTGTTTTACCTCGTGCTTGCCGGCGTCTTTTGGGACCCGATCCCGCCACCGCGCTACGATCTTGGCATCGCCTTTGGCGGCCGCGCCATGGGTACGTCCATCAACTTTCGATCTTGATCGTGAACGATGTGCATGCGTAGGGTGCAGCTGGCTTCTCCTCGCCGTCGTGGAAGAAACCGGGTGGAGTGGCGCCTTGTACCCAGGTCCGACCGCTCTACAATGATAACCCTTACCCTCTGCATTGTGCTAGCGCTCGAGATCGTTTGCGGCCACAGCGCGTTCCTTGCATCGATCGCGACAGGTGTGGTCTGGGCGCTGTGGCACTGGCCGCTCATCATCGCCGAGTACTTCAATTGGATTCCGACCGGGTCGGGCTACGCTATCGTCGAGGCGCCGTCGTATGAGCTTGTGAGCGTGCTCCTCCTCTTCACGCTCCTCCTCATCGGCGCGCGCATGACCATGTGCTGGATCCAAGGCAAAACGAGCCATGCGATTTGGTCGAGCGTCGTGTACCATGCGTCGCACAACCTGTACGACATGGATATCTCGTGTCCATATCTCTCTGAATGGTCGTCTTTAGGTACATTGTGAGCGTCTTTGGGCAGCTCATGGCGCCGCTCTACGAGAAGCTCTCGGCGTTTCCGTACTTTTCGAGCCAAAGCAGCGTCTGTCTCCTCCTCACGACGTGGTTCTCCACGTGCATTCTCTCGCAGCTCTTCCGGTCGCCGTACTTTAAGCTGTTTCGCCGCAAGCGCCAGAGCTACTACAACTAGTGCGCCGATGGACACATTGTCTTTTTCTTCTTTGTCTTCTTGTCTCTTCTACATCTTAAGGCATTTCGGGGAACGGCAGCGTGTCCTTGTAGCACGTCTCAAAGACCTTCTCGACGCATTTCTCCTCCTTGCCCTGGCACATGGGGTTGTACTGCAGCGAGAGCACGGCCCGACGACGCACGCACTCCTACACCGCGTCGCGTCAACGCCAATAAGAAGGATGAGGCCGACCTGGTGCTGCTTGGGAATCGAAAAGTGGCCGCGCATGACCTCAAACTTCCAGTCGCAGTCGCCGCTGAGCGCGGCTGCGCGGATCTCGCTGCACGCGTGCTGGTCGCAATCGCGCTCCCAGTTGATATTGGCGCGGCAGTGGTCGAAGGCGTGGATGAGCTCGTGGGCGACCGTGCGGTCCATCCACTCTTGGTCCTGGATGTGGTTCTGGCACAGCACGACGGACGGCGACCCGTCTTCGTTGAGGCTGAAGCCGCCGTTGATGTTGCCGTTGCAGTGCTGGCTCTTGAAGAACGTCTTCGGGTCGATCTTGCAGCCCATGCGGTCCATGATCTCGACGAGAAACTGCACCTTGGAGCCTAGTCACATACAGCATTTGAGAGCCCGCGAGGATCGCCAACGGCGTCTACACTTGGCGAGCGACTGCGCGCGCATCTCTTCGGCCTTGGCGAACTGCGCCTGCGCCACGTCGTCGCCCGCGCCCGACGACACCATGTCCTTCAAGACGTTCTCCATCAGTCACCAAATGCCAATCCACCAATCAGAGACCGCGCGGTCCAGTGACACGGAATTTCGAGACTTCAAGACTCGACGAAATCCTAGATAGATAGATAGATAGATAGATAGATAGATAGATAGATAGATAGATAGATAGATAGATAGACCAACTCAAGGATGTCAATCGGACGGTTTTGCGATGCCCGACGGGATAGAAATGTAGATCGTGAATGTACAGACGTATCAACTGCGCTACGCAAAGAGGTCGCCTTGCTTGGTGTCCTTGGCGGCCTTTTTCTCGGTCGTTGGCTCGGGCGCTTGCAGCTCGATCGTCGAGAGCTTGACTTCGTTCTCTTGGACTTGTGTAATGTCGTCGGGCTTGAGCTCCTTGTCGCACATCGGACACGCTATCCGATCCATACAGCGCTCCATCATCGCAATCGTTTGTTAGTACCAGGATCGGCTTGGAGGTGCGCCGTAAAGTGTGAGTAGAGAGCTGGAAACTGGCAGTGGGGGCACACGCTCCAGTCTGCCTTGACCATGTGGTAGCCCTAATCCTCGATGCGGCGTGGACCCATATAAAATGGTCGATCTATCTACCGTCACGGCGCAGTAGGGAATCCAGTTCTTGCACTGAGTGCAGTCCAAGTCGACGTCGATGACTGGGTGCGCACAGAAGGGACACGGTGTCGTGTTGTCCGGCGGCTGCTCCTTGTTGGGCCGGCGCACGATGGCCTCGATCTTGCGCTTGATCTCCTTCTCGATCGAGTTGCGGTACTCGGGGCGCATGAGCATCGTCGCGTACTCGTAGCTGCTTCCTTTTAAGCCCGCGCGCTGACACTCGATGACGACCGAAATCAAAATGTTGGACACGTGCGTCGGGAATTTGGAAATGCTCTTGGCGACGCGGAGGAGCATCTTGGCGGCCGCTACGTGGTCGCCGCGCTTGACGAGCTTCTTGACAACAACGTAGCTGTGGAGCAATGTGAGCGAGTTGCGCAAGTCTTGGTTCACGTGGATCTTGTGCAGCAGCAGCTGCCGGTGCGTCTCGACGAGCACGTCGTGGGCCACCTACGCGACATACGCCATTCAACATGTTGTAGAGTAGGGCGCAGAAGACCTTGTAGTTGCCGAGCTCTTGCTCTTGGCGCGCAATGATGATGGCGGTTTTCGCCGCCTGTGCATAGTTGCCAAGTGCCATGTACAGCCGAAAGATATAATTCGGGTCCTTTGGAATCCCGTCCGTGTCGCCCATGAGAAAGTCGATGAGCGTATGCGTGAGCATGTCGTTGCGCGCCTTCCCAACCACGTCAATGGCGTTTCCGAGCTCCGATTCGCCGCACTGGAGGAAGAGCCGAAGCGCCTTGTGGTAGTTGCCACACACTTGGTAGAACTCGCCCGCCCTCGCATACGCCTGCGTCTGCTCGTAGTGCTGCGCAATCTTGAGCGCCCGATCCGCCGAAATGGCTTCACCAATAATCTACGCAGTCGTCGCGTGTGCTATTCTCTCAGAAGACGTACTTGCGTGAACGCGTCAATCTCGTTGTGCTGCTGGGCGAGCTGGAACGCCTCTTCTTCGCGGTTGGCCATGAGGAGAAAGTCGATCGCAGCCGCGTAGTTGCCCGTATCGATACAGTGCTTGGCCACCACGGACGCGCCTTCCGAGGACTTGGTCGCTTTCACGATCGCAAACGCCCGCTCGGGGCTGTTGAGGTGCTCGAGCTGAATGCGCACCACATTGTCCATGTCGTTCGCAGCCTCGTACGCGTCCGACGCCGCGCTGAACTCGCCCATCGCTTCTTTCGCCTTGGCAAACTGCGCGTGGACTTTCGGCACCGTGACCTTGGCCATTAACGGCGCAGCCTTCCCCAGCTGCTTCATTTGAATGTAAATCTGTGCCGCTTTTTCGTACTGCTGACCCTTCTCGTACAAGGCGGCAGCGTCCGAGAACTGCTTGAGGCCCTCTAGGATGAGCGCGCCTTCGTTGCTCAACATCACGTCGTTGAGGTCCGAGATGAGTCGAATGCCGCGGCGGAGGTCGCCGAGCCGCAGTGTGCAGCGCGCAATTCCAGCCATACACTGGGCCTGGATCTTCTCGGAGGCGACGACGGGCGTTCCAAGCGGGTCCATCGCATTGCATGCGTGCTCGTACATTTTCAGCGCGCCGTCAAAATCCCCCTTGAATTCGAGCTGCGCGGCATACGACGCACTGAGCTCGGGCACAAGGTGCACTGCGAGCGAGTCGGCGAGCAAGAGGGCTTGGTCCCACTGCAGCAAGTAGCGCTGCATCGAGAGGGCGGCCATGGGGTCGCAGGACGCCAAAAAGAGCTTTTGGGCTTGGTCGTACTGACCGAAGAGCATCGACACGTGGCCGGCGAGGAGGTTCTTGTCCTCGACGTGCTCGATGCGATCAAGCCCGAGGACCATGCCGGCGTCGCCCAACTGCCGGTACACGCGTTTGGAGAGCGAAATGTCGAGCAAATGCATCGCCCGGCCTACGTCCCACGTGAAACCACTGGGAATACGAACATCGTCGATTGTACTGGCGAGGGCGAGCCAGTACTCGCGGCTTTCGATCGCGACCGCCGCCTTCCATGCGTTGCTCATGCGGCACAAGGCGAGCGTTTGCTTGAAGATGGCCTTGTCCGAGTCGCGTGTCGTACCTTTCTATCAACGTATCAAGAGAGATGAGCACTTGCAGATATCTCGTGTGCATATATATACTTGGAGGGCGTCGTGGGTACCGGCCACTACGGTCATGAGCTGTCCGCCTGGCTGCTGGCATGTGAGGCTGCCGTCGCAAAAGAGGATCGCCGCGTGCCCCGACGGAATCTTGGTCGTCGCCGGCTTGATCACATACTCGCCATTGTTGTCAATGTCCATCGTGCCGAGCTGCGTGACTTCCGGGCCGTTAATCGTGAGCTCCGAGTAGACGAAGACGGCAAAGTCGCTTGTTTCGACGGCGACAAACACGGTCGGATCCATCGTGTCCCAGAGGATCGCACTTGTGGCACTCGGCATGCTCGGGATCGGGATCGCCTCGCGGTTCGTCGAGTTGAGCATGTAGCCGCGGCGGCGCGAGTCCATAAAGACGATCTTGGTGCCTTGCGTGTTGGGTGCAATGTGCACGATGCCAATGCCTTCATCGTGTCGGTAGCAGCAGCCCTCGAGCAGCTTCCACTCTTGGAGGTAGAAGAACTGGACCGTGCCGTTGCCATTCGCCGTCGAAAAGATGAAAAAATCTTTGGTGATCGCGATCGAGCTGATTTCTTGCAGCGACTCGTCGCGCCCGTGCGTCTCGGGAAACGTCTTGGACTGCTCGGCGCCTAGACCACGTTGCCGTCGATGGAGACGCATACTATCTCCTTCCGTACCGTTCGACGACGTAGGCTCGATTGGGTGCAGCAACACTTTGCCATCACTGAGCACGGCCGCGTACTCTAGTTGCATCTAAGCTCAGCGATCGCTTTCCAGGCAAATAGGTGGCGCACCGCGGTTGAGCTTGACGCTCGTGACGCGCCCGAGGTACTGCTGCTCGTTGACGAGCGCATCGCGGCTCGAGCCGTCGCAGCGGTAAAAGTCACGCGGTTGTTCATGCCGACAGCGACGTGGCGCGGGCCGATCGCGATGAACGAAGGCTCGATGGACACTTGAATGTTGATCGGACTTGCGCGCCCGAGGGTGTCGACGATCGTGAGTTCCCGCAGCGAGCTCAGATAGACGACGTAGTTGCCGACGTGGTCAAAGATGTTGACAATCCGCGCAAGGAACGTCTGCACGATGCCACCTTGGGTCGCCACCGTGAGGATCTGGCCGTCCGAGGTAAAGCTCATGAGATTGGCTTCGTTGTCCTAGCCATATCCATCTTCAAGTCCTTTCGGGTCTCATCAGAGTGCGCAACCTCGGCGTCGGAAAGCTTGACAGCGTCGCCCTTGATCTCGGTGTAGTTACCGAGGTCGATGACCTTGATGCCCGACTCGCCGCTCATCGCGACGCGGTTGAGCGCCGCCGAGTAGCACACCGCGTACGTTCGCTCCGAGAAGAAGCGCCCCGAGAATTGCTCTTCGCCGATTTCCTATGATGCATTCCATGCTTAGCACGACACAAGCATCGAGGACGTACATCGATCTGCGTCGAAATGCAAATGACAAAGCCTTCCGAGAAGGCGAGCATGAGGTACCCGCCGCCAAACCAGTCGAACGACTTGATCGTGCCATAGTGCTACAACCCATTTCGCCGTCGAAAAGACACAGTATGCGCGGGCGTACGCTCTGGAACGTGAGCTCGATCGGGTTGTCGGGGTCGTTGATGTTGAGCAAAATGAGGGACTTGGAGACGTTGATAGCGACGACATTCTCGGGCGCCTTGGGGCCACCAGGGTCGCCTTTCTGCCGACCAAACTTGCACTCGACGGGCTACACACCCCGCAAAGCGTCGCTACCCCACGCAAGCACGACGCCACGCACCGCGTACTTGAGCTCGCGCTGCTGGACCGTGTCGCCTGCGGCGTTGCTAATCGTCACCATTCTATCTTCGGCGCCGAGCACGAGGAGATCTTCGCTGTTCCAGACGCCGCATGTGATTTTCTTAGAGTGTTTTCCGAGAATCGGGACGAGCTTGCGCGTTGACTTGTTGTAGAGTACGAGGTTGCCCTTGGCCGTCCCGATCGCTACATGCAGGCTCGTGATGCATGCTAAGGTGGAGGCGCCTACCGAGCTGGATGCCGGACGACGACCACTTGATGAACGACGGGTCCTTCATGTTGGTGTCGATGTTCTGCGTCGAGCGCGTCGAGAGGTCCCAGAGCGGGATGAGGCCGTTGCCCGACTGGAGGATCGCAAGCGTGTTGCCGTCGCGGTCCCACTCGAGCGCGACGACCGGCGTCGACATGTCGAGACCGATCTCATCGTACTGGACGCCTTGCCGGTCAATGATGTGCACCAAGCCTACGCCATGATGCACATCGACCCCGAGCGACCCATGGGGCCATACCGTTCTTGCCGGCCGTCGCGAGGAAGTTGCCCTTGGGCTGCCATGCAAAGGTCACGGGCCCGACGCCATGGTACTTGGACGGAAGCTTGAAGAGGCGCTTCATGCTCTTCCGCGAAATCCGATCTTTGGCAGCCGATACAAACTGCAAGTCGGCCAGGCGCCGAAATCTTTTCCCAAAAAAGTTATCCAAAGTGTCTCCCTTTCCGATAGTCGGTCCGTACGTCCACTGCGCACTGCTGCCAATTGCGGCCATATACGCATCGCTTCTTCTCTTGCCGGTGGTTGCCTTTGGCGCTAAGCAGCTGTCGCATCGCTCACAATCAAGGATCGACTTTGTCATGGCGAGCGTCCACCATCTTGGCCTTTCCTCGCTTTGGTATCGTATGCAGGTGCGTTAAAGTGCTATATGCATGGCTAGTAGAGGGGCGATTCGCTCGTTCGCCCCTTGGTTCATGTGTACCAGTACGCTTAGCGTCGACGGGGATTAAAGATACCCACCCTCCATGAGCTGCTGACAGAGATGGCATATTGAGACGGTTTGATAGATATACACTAATATGAGATACTCGAGATAATACGTACTAGGATGGTAAATCCTGTGAAAGTGAATAAAGCATGTTGTTTGAGAGGGAATTGGCTCCTGTGTGGGGTCAAAAAGCTTTCGCAGATCGAAGGGAAAGATGGCCAAGGACGCGGTGACCGTGCAAGTACCGTCGCAAGACCCGAAGAAGAAGACGAGCGACGAGCCCGTTCCCGGGAAGCAGAAGGACCCGACGGCCAACGACAAGGTGGCGGACCCCGAGGACCTCTCGGAAGAGGACAAGCAGCTCAAGGAAGACCTCGAGATGAGCGTTGCGCGCATCTGCGACCCGGCCGAGCAGACCGGCGTCAAGACGCACGCGCTCGAGACGCTCCGCCAGCTCATCCGCACGGCCACGTCGAGCATGACGTCGGTGCCCAAGCCGCTCAAGTTCCTTCGGCCGCACTACGACGTGCTCAAGACGTCGTACGCTACGATCACGACGCAGAAGGAGCTTGCCGACATCTTGGCCGTCCTGGCCATGACGATGGCCCCCGAAGGCTCGCGCGAAAGCCTTCACTACAAGCTCAAGGGCAACTCGACTGAGCTCGGCCTTTGGGGCCACGAATTCGTGCGGTCGCTGGCTGGCGAAGTCGGCGAGGTGCGCTTGAAGTTGTCGATGATGGCCCATTTCTGATATCATTGCTCTTTGTAGGAATACACGGCGCGCGTCACCGGCCCAACGGCGCGACGGCCAAGGTCGACGACCTTATGGCGATGGTCGATGCCATCGTGCCTTTCCACATGCAGCACAACGCCGAGCCGGAGGCGATCGATATTCTCATCGAGGTCCAAAAGCTGGACAAGCTTCTTGAATCCAAGGAAATCGACGACAAGAACTACCAGCGTGTGTGCTTGTACCTCTTGGCGTGCGCCGACTTTATGTCGGACCCGGACGACCTCCAGACGTTGCTGCAGACCGCGTACGCTGTCTACATCCGCGTCGAGCAGTACCCGGACGCGCTCCGCGTCGCGCTTCGCATGGGCAGCGAAGAGCTCGTCGCCGACGTCTTCTCCAAGTGCACCAACACGGCGACGCGCCACCAGATGGGCTACATTCTTGGCCGCCAGCGCTTTTGCTTTGAAGACGAGCACGACGCGTCGGCCAACGACATGGTACGCCGTCGTATCAACGTACGATCCATGATCTCACTCCTGTGGCCACGTAGATTAGCAACACAGACTTGAGCGACAAGTTTTTGGCGCTCGCGCGTGACCTCGATGTCGTCGAGGCCAAGACGCCCGAAGACATTTACAAGTCGCATTTGAGCGAGACGGGCAGCGTGGCCCGCGGCCGCGACTCGAACGCGCCGACGGACTCTGCGCGCGCGAACCTTGCGTCGACCTTTGTCAACGCGTTTGTCAACGCTGGCTACGGCACAGACAAGCTCATGACGGTCGAGGGCAACAACTGGCTCTACAAGAACAAGGAGCATGGCATGACGAGCGCGGCCGCGTCGCTCGGTATGATCATGCTCTGGAACGTCGAGGAAGGCATTACGCAGATCGACAAGTTCCTCTACTCGGGCGACCACCACATCAAGGCCGGCGCGATCCTCGGTGTCGGCATCGTCAGCGCTGGCATCCGCAACGAGTGCGACCCCGCGCTCGCGCTCCTCGCCGAACACGTCGACTCTGGCAACTGCTCGATCCGGTGCGCCTCGTGCCTCGGCCTCGGCATCGCCTACGCTGGCTCGTCGCGCGAAGACGTCTCGGAGCTGCTAATCCCGGTCGTGTCGCACGCCGATGAGAACGCGGATATCCAAGAGGTGGCATACGCGGCGCTCGCGCTCGGCATGGTCGAGGTCGGCACGTGCGACGAAGAGGCCGGTAGCGTCATCATGCAGCGCCTCATGGAGAGCACGGACGCGGAGCTCGACTCGTCGTGCGCCCGCTTCCTCTGCCTCGGCCTCGGCTTGCTCTACCTCGGGTATATTACAAGAAGTGAGATGTGCATCGCTCATGCAACGCTAGGCGCCAAGAACGCGTCGACGCGATGCTCGAAGCGGCCAAGACCATCTCGCACCGCATCTCCAAGTACCTCTCGATCACGCTCGAGACGTGTGCGTACGCGGGTACGGGCAACGTGCTCAAGGTGCAGTCGCTCCTCCGCGAGTGCGCCACGCACTATATTGAAGACGTCAAGGAAGGCGCGCACCAGAGCGCGGCGGTGCTCGGTATCGGTCTTGTCGCAATGGGCGAGAACGTGGGCACGGAGATGGCGATGCGCACGTTTGACCATCTGCTGCAGTACGGCGAGGTGAACGTCCGTCGCGCGGTGCCGTTGGCTCTGGCGCTCTTGAGCATCTCGAACCCCGAGTACACGCTCATTGACACGCTCTCGCGCCTCACGCACGACGTGGACGCGGGCGTCGCGCAGAGTGCGATTCTCGCGCTGGGTCTGGCGTCGGCCGGTACCAACAACTCGCGCGTCGCCGGTCTCTTGCGCCAGCTCTCGGAGTTTTACAGCCGCGAAGCCAACCACTTGTTTGTCACACGCATCGCACAGGGGCTGCTGCACATGGGGAAGGGTCTCATCACGCTGCACCCGTTCCACTCGGACCGCCTCATCATGTCGCGCGTCGCCGTTAGCGGCCTCCTCGCCGTCCTCCACGCGTCGCTCGACATGGAAAAGACGATTTTCGACAACTCGCACTACTTTTTGTACTGCATTGTCACGGCGATGCAGCCGCGCATGCTCATTACGGTCGACGAAGACGGCAACCCGCTGCCTGTCTCGGTCCGCGTCGGTCAAGCGGTACGTGCCCCTATTGCCTATCGATGGTTTACGAAAGATGTGTGATTAGGTCGAAGTCGTCGGGCAGGCGGGCCGTCCCAAGTCCATCACGGGGTTCCAGACACACAACACGCCCGTTTTGCTCAACGTCAAGGACCGTGCCGAGCTCGCGACGGACGAATACCTCGCGCACACCAACGTCCTGGAGGGAGTTGTCATTTTGCGCAAGAACCCCGACTTCAAGCCCGACGCCTAAGGAGCTGCGTTCATTTGTATAGCGTCACACTTCAACTACCTACCCTTTGTGCCTGCTTGATGCTTTGTACAAACGTGAGAGTGGGAACACCTGTTTGGTTAGTCGATGCGGCGGTCGGTCTCTTAGTATCTATCGCCACTTGGCCGGCGTCACCCGGTTGCTTGCTTGGCGCACACTTGGTGGTTTGACCACGTCCGGCTTCTTTGTCGGCACTTGCTTCTTCTCGGCCCAGCCGTAGACGACCGGCGGCGTGGGCGCACTGCGCCGAGGCTTGGCGGGCGTCACGTGAATCGCTGGATTCACGGCGTTGGACGAGCTCTTGCCGCGAATCACATTTTGCACGAGCGACGCCTTGGCCGTCGTCGGCTTGGTGCTCACGGGCGACGTGCGGGGGCGCGGCGGCACCTTGGTCTTGGTCGGCCGGGGCTTTGTCGTGCTGCTACGACTTGCGTCTTCGTCGAGCTTGACGCGCTCGAGAAAGTCCCCGAGCTGGTCGGGCTTGTTGGATCCTCGGCGAGGCAGCGGTGGCTTGACGAGCAGTTTTGCATTGCGCGACGACTTGGTGTGCTGCAGGTACCGCGGGACACCCGAGGACGAGGACGATGGCGCCTCGGTGGGCGAGTGCTGCTGGTTGCCCTCGTCCCGCTTCGCCACGGCCTTGCTTGCCATAATGTGGTGGCTCGGAATCGATCCGTGGCGCGGCTTGCGCCCGTCGTCGTCCGTGTCATCTATTTGCGGCGTGAGGCGACCTTCGCCGCGTACAGAATACGAGTACACTGCTTCGCGTCGGCGTCGTGGCCAACGCCAGGATCCGAGTACGAGATGTCCCAGCTGTCGGCCGCGGGCTTGGCCGGTTCGCTCTCGTCGTCGTCGTCCGTGAGGCTCAAGTCGACGTCCTGAATCGGTCGGGACTCGACACCCCGGCGCCGAGCCGGCTCGAGAGTGTCGACCCACCCGTTGCCCTAGACTGCCGTCACGCCCCATCTGCGAGGCAGCACCATCTTACGGCCACAAGCGCGCTGTACGAGGCGCTGGGCGGGCGCTCGAGCTTGGTAAAGTCGTACTCGGGGTGCATCTTGCGCTACGTTGTTGTTGCTACCATAAGAAACGATTTGCGGACCAATCGCTACCAGGCGAGGACACGAGTCGAGCCATACAAGGCTCTTCTTGGTCTTGGCAGCCAGGTCGCGCCGCTCTCGGTCGTCGTCGTCGACGGCTCCCGCGGTCGACGCAACGTTCAAGAACGTGTTGACAAGCACGATTTCGTCCGTGTTGGGATCTACCACCCTCACGTCGAGCGGTGCCACGGACAGAAAGCTCGTACCGGTGTGGCGAGGGTCCCACTCGGAGCGCTTTTGGCGCGAAATTCGGCCCGCAAACTTGGATTGGAGCTGGCTGTCGAGGCTTGAGAGCTGCTCAATATACGCGGGGTGCACGTTGATGTCGCCGCGCTTCATCTTGACGTACTCGAAAGCCTTGTCGAGGCTCCTGCGCCGTCATGGTTGTGTGCGCTGTTGGGATATGATAGCATGCAGTACCATTGGTACTTGACCATGAGGTAGCTCATCATGACGCTCGGGCTGCGCGAGATGCCGTCCATCGAGTGCACGAGGACGCTTTGACTCTCCTCCATCGCGCTTTCGAGAAAGTCGACGACGTCCAGAAACTCTTGGCATCGTAAATCAAAGAGGAGCCCACGGCCCGACGGGTCCTCGGCCATATCGAGCGCCAAGTACCTACATGTATCGGCGTCAATCCTTTCTGAAATGCAACTTGATTCTGCCGCACTGGACGCCGTCGGCTTCAAAGACGTTGGGCATCTCGCGCGGAACGCAGTTGATGACAAACTCAATGCCGTTGAGACTCAAAAAGTCGGCGTCCTGCGCGGCGTCGACGTCGCCCATGAAGAGCCCATTGTTGATCTTGGTCGACATGCCGTCGACGAGTCGGCAAGAAACCCAATCCCGACCGGCAAAAATACATTTATAGCCCACCAAAATGGCGGCAACCGCCTCCACAGCGATGGCGGCCTAGTACGCGAGACGATAGAGCTCGCCACACTGGACCAACTCGGTGGGACAAGCAAGCTTCATCGACCAAGTCTGGCAAATTGGTCTGGCACACCCCAACCAGACATGTCAACCGTCGATTTTGGTGCTGGCCAGCTGAGATGAGATGCGTCTTGGCTGTAAAGGGGCAGCAGTGAGATACACGCGCCCAGGACAACGTCCACGGTGTGTACCAACGAGCTCTACCTCGGGCAGGTTCGGTAGCAGAATCGACGGCAGCGCACACGCGCAAGCTACTTGCAGAATCAACCGTCGAGCTGTGGCGAGTTAATCCAGTTTGTGCTCGCACGACCTCATGAATCAACCAGCGTCGACGTTGTCACAGGTGCCATGGCAACACTGCCATGGCAACACGTATAACACCTTAGCGTCCTGTTAGACGTCGAACCACGCCCCGTTAAACACGTTATCCACTGTTGTGCGACCGTTTGGCATGTGGGATGCGTGTCAAAATGCCGAAACTGCACTTTCGACTCGGCCCAGATGGCGAACTGGAAGATGCAGTGTAGCGAAGCCTGCGTTCGGTGTCCATGCGGTGTCCAATTATAGTCAAATACTCTGAGTGGTGTGTGCCAGAATGCGACGGCCGCGAGCAGCGACCGCCGCCATGCCGCGGGCGTCCTGGTCACACGGCCGGCGCTGCCACATGTGCGCAAAAGCCTTTGGCCTCCTGACGAGGCGGCACCACTGCCGGCGGTGCGGGCGCTCCGTCTGTGGCCGCCACTCTAAACACAAGGCACCGATGCTCGTCGACTCGAATATGGACGAACGCCAGCAGCAGCGCGTCTGCAATGCCTGCCACGAAGACATGACATCGTACTTCAGCGATGTGGTCGCAGCGTCACACTCGGAGGACGCGTGGCGGGCAGCCCTCCAAGCCCAAGAGCGACGAAAGCAGTCGACGGCCGCCAAGACAAAGCGTGAAGACTCGCACGGTTCGCTCTACTCGACGTTCGCGTCGGCGCCGACGATGGTCGCCTACTCGAGCATCTATCCGCCGGTCGCCGAGTCCGACGACGACTCGGACTCCTCCGAGAGCTCCGTGGACTCGACGACCTCGGTCTCACTGGAAGATATTTACGAAACCATGCGCGCGATCGGCGGTCCTTCTGTCGTTGCCGATACCGAGACGTCGTCGTCGCGCCAGACGGCCGTGCGCAGCTCCCGCGGCTCGTACCTCTCGCTTCGCAGCATGCTCGACTATACCGGCTGCGTCGGCCACGATACCGGTCGTCGAGACACGCCACTAGCCACAACCGTGTCGCTGGACGACCTTGTCCAGACGATGCGCCCAACGCGGTCGCAGCGGCTCGAGCTGGCCTTGGGGCCGTCCAGTGTCTCGGAGAGCACGCTGCGGCAGTCCGAAGTCGCGGCCCTGCGCGCTGAATATGCGAATGCCGTGGCTGCTGCGCAGGCCGAGTACGCACTGTACAGTAATGCGGTCGAAGGTCTTTTAAAGGCGCGTCGACGCGTGGCCCGTCGGCGGTTGCGGCTCCATCAGCACTCGCAAGAGGCCAAGGTGCTACATGTTGCCGCCGAGTACTTTCAAGCTCAGCTCCAGTACAAGCTCGCATTGTGCGACGATCCGACGTCGCCCGAGCTCTGGCTCGGTCTTGTTGCGTGCTTACTTGACCTCGGGCGGCTTGACGAAGCGGACGAAGCTATCGTGTGCTGCGAGGCGTGGGCGTCGCCACCGTGCTTGCCCTCCTTGCGCGCGCTCCAAGGCGACTTAGAGCTGCGCCGCCGCCACTACGATGCTGCCGTGACGCACCTCCGCGCTGCCATCGCTGCCTCGAACGTGGCGTGGTAACCGAGTCGGATATTTCTTATTTATTCTTATGCCACATGCGGGCGTCTATCTACTTGTAATCGTATTAACGCAGCACATGCGTTGCTGGCATCTTACAAGAGGTGGAGCGCGTTCTCCGCGTCCGGAATGTGCATCATCTCCATCGTGCGCTCGTAGACGAGGAAGGTCACGGCGCTCACAGGGAACGCGCGGAGGACCGTGGCTGTGAACCCTTTGGTCAAGAATCGAGGACCGTCGCGCTGGAGGTTGTCTTGAAACACACTCTGTATCGATGTCATGGCATCGAGGCGCTGGCTTTGCACGAGCGTCTTGAGCACGTCGACGGGTTGCGTGAGGATCCACGACATGGAGCCTGCGATGCCGCCTGCGAGCAGCAGCGTCATCGTCGACGCGTCCTTTCCGTCGCTCAGCATTTCCTTTGCGACTTCGTACGTGAAAAAGTACGAGCCAAACGCGGGCACGTCCCGAAGGATCGTGAGCTGCCACCCGTGGTAGAGGCCGCGGGACACGCCGTGCTGCCGTACGATCTGGCGCGCGCATGCAAACGAGCTCGAGGCAGACGTGCGCGTGTCGACTTGCATTTGAATCTTGACGAGCTCGGCCGGCGCCGAAAAGGTCACTTGGGCCAACCCAGCCAGTGCGCCGGCGAGGTACTGCTGCCCCGGCGATAGCGGCGCGTCACCCGCCAGCGCCCGCGAAGCTTGGCCGTAGATCGCAAACACCACCGCATTGATCGGCGCGTTCGACACGATTGGCGACACCATGCCCTTGTAGAAGCCGCGGAAACCTTCCTTCGCTGCAATCGAGCGGAACGCGGCGACGACGCTGCCACGCTGCGCCTGCGTCTGCAGCCGGACCTTGATCGTGTCGAGCGGGTGGCCAGCGACAATACCCGCGACGCCACCGACCGTGCCCGCGCACAGGTCCTTGACGATGTCGATCCATTCCATCGGCATGGCTCGCTCGGTCGGCCACTGCTTGCGACGTTACACCACTCGAAAAACGCCCAGTTGCATCGGCGTTTAAACAAACGCGTTATAATCGAGGTCCCGCAACACTGCTTCGCGCTGAGAAGCCTTGCGTCAAGCTGCAACGCACAGCGATCCAAGGCGTCGCAGCAAACCGACAAAGACGCCATCTTCTTTATCCGGAGAGTGAAATTCCTACGCGATAGGTTTTTCACTTTTACCTGTCGGGTAGGAATACTCCTTCGCCCGATTGCGGAATTCTTGGACGACGAGGACAACGATGGACACGACGATCCGCGCTGCCTACAAGAAGCTCCTAAAGCTGGCCAAGTCGGTGCCCCAGGAGCAGCGCGCCCAGACACTAGAGAAGGTTCGGACCGAGTTCCGGGCGCATACAGGCGCGGCGACGCCCGAGGAGTAAGCCATGCGAGGTCGCGACTGGCGCTTATACCTCGTCTGCGTAGACTCGACCAGCTCCTCCGCAAGGCGCAGTCCAAGATTAGCTACCTCAAGATCGTGACGCCTAAGAAGTCGCCGAGTACGTACGCAGCCGCCTGCGTATGGAACATGACGCTCTCCCGTAGGTCCGGGCCAAGGCAACCACTTTGTGTACAAGAACGGCCAGCGCATCGACGGGCGCGAGCTGAGCGCGGACAGCGCGACGATCAAGACGGCCGACTACAATGCGATGATGACCAAGCACGTGCAGCTCGTGCGGCGACAGCACTTTATGGACCGCAAGTGAGTCGGTTTGTTGCACTCAATCTGACTAGAGCTTGTTCTTTTCTTGGATCGCGTGGACTTTGGCACTCTGCTCGACGATGCGCTCGTCGGCCTCGACCATCTTCTTCTGAATCCGGTCGATTTGCTCGGTTGTGCGCTCGACCTCGGTGCTGATCGTGTTGGCGTGGACTTCGAGCGACGCGAGGATCTTGGAGAGCTGGTCGAGTTCGTCGTCGCCGGCATCAGTGGTCGCGCCACCTGCCTTGGACGCCGGGCCACTTGACTTTTTGTGGGTTGGCGAATTCTACAACATGTATTGCAATGAGCATGAGGGTGATGACAACAGTCGACCATGGGCGTTTGGGGCTGGTGGCTTCGCGCCGACTTGGATTTGGGCGACCCTGTCCCCTTCTTTTTGCTCTTGGAGCTGGAAAAGTAGTAGAAGAAAGGACTCGTCATCTTTTTGATGATGTTGTCGCCGCGGTCGAGCTCCGTCTCCACGTAGTCCATATTGGCCTCGGCAATATCGAGCATTTCTAGGCCGTCCATGAAGCGACATTAATGGTGGCAATGGACGCTACCTGCGTTGTGGCCCATTTCCGAGACAGTGTTGTCGCCCACGGTCCGTGCATGCTCAAGCGTCACGATCGCCTTGCGCAAAAGTTCTTCCTTGGTCTTGTTGACATTGCGAAGCTGGACCGGCGCCGACGTGAGGAAGCCCGAGGGTGCACGGTGCCCTACGCAGCAGCGTCGCTCCTGACGCTACGTGAACCAGTAGCAACACACCCAAGAGCGCGCTCGCTCGCTGGTCCACGGACGCCTGTGGCGTGACGTTTTTGCCGAGCGCATTGTGCGCCACTTCAAGCCACTGCGTTTGGTCCTTGGCCGTCTCGACATAGACGCAAAACTCCTTGTAGCCGTGCCCCGGTGCATGACCTACGAGCTTGAAGCCATACGGCTTGACACCACCGCCTTCGTCGCTGTAGTCGTGCTTTTCGATCTCGGCGAGGATGAACGATCCTTTTTCCTTGGGCTTGTCGCTCTTGTAAATCGTCTTGCTGTCGTAGTACGACACCTTGAGCGTGTCGCCGTCGAGCACCATGTAGCGGCGCCGCCACGACTTCATGACGTGGCCTATCATGCATGTCGCGGTCGCATCGGTCGGCGCTACCAGCATGTCTACCTCGCTTGGTCACATAGCCCTCGCATGACGTCTGCTTGAAATCGGTCAGGTCGAGGTTCATGGTGTTTTCGAGGGTGTAAGAACTGAACGCATCTACGATGGCTAAGAATAGCTCGTCGGCTATGCAACTGCAAATCATGCTTCGTCCGTCGATCGTATAAAGTAGGCGGCTGCCACCGCAGGAAGAGGTCACTGCCGCGGCTGGTCTACAGTCATGGAAGACGAAAAAGGGATCAGAAAGATCGGCAGTACAGCTGGAGTAGCTTGGGTATCCGCGAAATGGTCGAGATATCACTCGTCTCTCGGATGCAAATGAGGATTCAGTAGAATGACTGTCGTGGCCCTAGGCGACAATGAGGCAGCGCACGTCTGCCAGCAACCTGATGTCAAAGCCAATGTCGAGCTATCCAAGGAGGTGCATCTCATGCAGTAACGGACTGGTAGTCCTGCCTCGATCGTCTCGCAACTATTTATACTGCTCATCGAGACGTCATTCGCAAGCCATTTGTGATGCGAATCCAGCCGACGATGCCGCGTTGGTGAGCTCTTTTCTGTGGCTTCTTGCATGCTGCGCTCGGGAGCCACCCGGGAATGGTAGCTTGCCATCGGCAAAAAGACTGGGGCGTCGCCGTTCTGCATCCAAAAATTGGCCTGAAGCTAGGGCCCTGCGCCTGGAAAAGTGCAATTCGAGTGCGATGCCACGGCTCAATGGACTACGTGTTGGCAGGGGTACCTTGCTCGTTCGTGCTCCAGGGCGGCGACCACAAACGCTCCTGTAGTGTGCCCACATCCTCTGTCCATCCGCACAGAAATGCAAGGCACGCATCCTCCCGCTTCAACATGGATGAATCCTCGAAGTACTCGTACTAGTATATCATTGGGCCTCCTCTACATCCTCCTCCTCTACGTGAGAAGTGCGTGGTACCACGGGGGGATCCCACGGAAGCATCCAGCGTCGGGCGACTGCCTTTGTCTGCCGATCGCGGCCGATCGCGGCCTGGTCGGGCCATCGCGGCAAGCGCTCGTCACGTTCTTTGCACTTGCAGTTTGTATAGAACCCGATGCGTGACGCTGATTGGTCGAAAAATAATCTTTTTCAGTGCGCGACAGCTTCAACCCGCACGTTTGTATAGGACGGTGGCGAGAACCTGAGCAGGGCTCGGTTCACAGTTCCCCTTTTGCCCCCAAGAGCACACTGAAGGAAATGGCGACAATTCCGCGCATGACCATGATGCCATGGGAGAAGGCCCTCACACCGACGACGACAACGACGAGCGTGATGGGCCACACGGCCATGGAGTGGGCGACCGCCACCAGCATGAGTCACGAAGCGGCGAGCGACCTCGCGATGACCAAAGCCCTCCAAGAGCGCACCAAGAAGATGGGCATGATGGACGTGACCGGCGCCACGTCCTTGGACATTCGCTGGTCGAACCCTCGTGTGTTGACGTTGTCAAGCCCATCAGGTCAGCAGCCGACACCGACGACAAGCCCGCAAAAGTCGGCTGCGGCCACGTCGCCGGCCTTGAAGAAGGGTGTCGCGGTATCCGTGCGGCAGGGCGAGGGCCTCTCGATGGCCGCCCCGTTCATCAAGTCGCTCGACCTCATGTTGCGGTCGCACGACCTCCCGATGATCTACTGGGACGCGTCGGGTCTCTTCTTCATCATCGACGACACGCTGCTCTTCCAGAGTCAAGTGCTGCCGCGCTTCTTCAAGCACAGCAAGATGTCGAGCTTCCAGCGGCAGCTCAACTACTTTGGCTTTCACAAGCTCACAAAGACCCACTTCAAGGCCGAGGGCATCGCGTTCAAGCATGCCCTCTTTACGCGGGATCTCGAGAAGAGCGCGTACCACCTCGTCAAGCGCAAGACTTCGAGCCATGGCGAGGCGTCGGCCTTTGAGGTCGCACGGTCGCAGTGCGAGAAGAAAGGCGCAGAGCGCCATAACACCGAGCTGCAGCGTCTTCCGAGCGTCAAGGTCGAGACCACGATGCAGCTGCTGCCGACCATCAGCTCGTGGCACACGTCGTGGCCGTTTGCGGACGACGGCGCGGACCAGTGGACGCTTGCCGAGATGGAGTGGCTCCACAACATCGCCAAGGACTTCGACGAGATGCCACCGAGCTCGTTTGACGCGCCGGCGGTTGTCGTCTCGCCGTGCGGCAGCCCGTACCCCGCTCTCACGTTTTAACGCGTCGGTGCATCGTCGTTGTGTCGTTTCGTGCCGTATTTATGCCCACGGCGTGGGTTTTACTTAATTTAACGTCTACGTTTTACTAATTCCGCCCAGGTGTGTGCCATAGAAAGTACGTCCAAAAGGGTACATAATGTACCCTTGGTACGTCGTCTCAGGCGTCGCGCACACAGCAATTTCGCCGGCAGCATTATGTGCACCGCGCTCTTTGAGCTCCAAGAGTACCAGACTGACGATGGCCAGCGCCACGTGCGGCTCATCGTGCTCCACAACCGCGACGAGTGGCTCACGAGGGACACGGCGCCGTGCGCGTGGTGGGCACCGCCCGATGGCACCATCTTTGCTCGTACACCGACGACATCCTTCATCCATACCATCATTGAACTACCATAGCTCGCGACCTCATCCGCGGTGGCACCTGGATGGGCATTCGCAAGGAGAATGCGATTGTCCGCGCCGCCTTCCTCACCAACATTCGCTACATGCCGCCGGTGCATGGCAAGCTCAGCCGCGGGGTTGGACGATCGATGATGTTTCAGACTCTCATGGCGACTGGTGTGACGAGTAGAACGTGATCAAGGACTTCTTGGAGGGCACGATGAGCACGGCGAGCTACCTCAAGGAGCTCGAGGCGTCCGGGCACTTGTACCCAGGATTCAACTTGATTGTGTTTGACGGCGCGTCGCTCGGCCACCTCTGCAACTTTGTGCACGGCGAGTACGTCACGGAGAGTTCGCTTCTCCAGCCAAACGTCATCTATGGCATGTCCAACGGCCCGTTCAGCGCGCCGTGGCCCAAGGTCGTCCAGGCGAAAGAAGCAATGGCCGCCTGCGACCGGACGGGGCCGGCCATGGAGATTTGCCATCGGTTGTTGCCCATCATGGCCAACACGCATCGCATCCAGAACGAAGACGAGCTGCCAAAGACCGGTACAACCCGCGACTCGTCGTGATCGATGCCCAATCAAATGCGTTGGTTGTAGGGCACACGATCGAGATGGAGTTCAAGCTCTCGAGTTTGTTTGTCGAAACCAAGGAGCCGCATGTCGACTACTGCACGCGCACGATGATTGCTATGGTGCTCGACTCGAACCCTGCCGAAGACTGCTGCATCGTGGAGAAGGACTTGGCGCTCGCGACGCACACGTGGACGACCCGGTCGTTCGCGCTCTAGGACGATCCATCACCGCTTCGTAACGAAATGTAGCACCTCCAAAATGGTTTTGGGAAAAGCGCTTTGAGTTTGAGCAGCGAGCGGCTGAGATCGCCGCTTTTGTACAAGGGAAAGGCTTTCTCGACACACTGGCGTCTTATTTCAGAAGTCAATAAGCTGCAATGCAACAACCACGCTGGAACCCGTCTGTGAACGTGGCCTCGAAAGCCAAGCCCGCTGCGGAGTCCATGGTGGGACGCAGTCGGGCTACGTCATTGACCGTTGGGGGCCGTCGCCCAAGCGAGAAGCAAGCGCTAGCAACCTTGCGCGCAGTCTACGAGACGCACCTTGAAGCGCTGGAAGACACGTTGCGCACTGAGCACGAAGCTGCGGTTCTGGCGCTCAAGAGCCGCCTGCGCCGCGACCACTCCAAGAAGCTCATGGCGCTGGCTGCCAACTGTAGCCAGGTCACAATGCAGCGTAACCAGTACCAGAAGCGAGAGGAAGCCTACGTGCGCCGCATCGTAGAGCTCGAGTTCAAAAGTACCGTCCAGCGCGAGGCCATCCAGCACCTCCAGCGCACGCTCGACCAGATCCAAGCGATGGCCACAACCAGTTCGTAGCTGCTCCAAATCTTGCATGTCATCGACCCCAACGCCAATTTAATGTCAGCACAAAGAATATAGTCGTTCTTGCGTCTTGATGTCGTCGTTTGAAGGTCGTAGCAGAGCAACCACCTCAAAAACTGGTGTTGTTGCGGCGTCAAGCTCGATCATGTCACGGGCGACTAGAACACACTACTTCCGTGAATGCACACTATTTGGAAATTGGATCTTGTAGCCGGAGAAAAGCCGGAGCCGGATACGGGCCCAAAGCCTTCCAGACCACAGAAGCTTTTCAATATCGAATTTGACAGGTTCGAAGGCCGCCCCGTCGTCGTATCTAACACGCAAAATACTTGCCTCGACCGATGAGCAGCAACCCTCCGCCCCCCGCGCCGACGCCCAGCCAGCACTCGATGGGCGACGAGGACGACTGGAAGACGGGCCTTAAGGCCCCTACGAAGGACACGCGCTTCCAGACCGAGGACGTCACCAACGTCAAGGGTACGCGACGACAAGGCGATGGATATGCGCAACATGCATGTAGGCAACGACTTTGAGGACTACTTCCTCAAGCGCGAGCTCCTCATGGGCATCTTCGAGAAGGGCTTTGAGCGCCCGTCGCCGATCCAGGAAGAAGCCGTCCCGATCATCCTCGCAGGGCGCAACGTCATGGCGCGCGCCAAGAACGGGACCGGCAAAACCGCGGCCTTTATCATCCCGTGCCTCGAGAAGACGGACACATCCAAGCCGTACATCCAAGTGATGATCCTCGTCCCGACAAGAGAATTGGCCCTTCAGACCTCGGCCATTGTCAAGGAAATCGGCAAGCACATGGGCGTGGAATGCATGGTACGCGCCTTGGCCTCACCGCTTTGTTGACACGCCATCCATAGGTGAGCACGGGCGGGACAAGCCTCAAGGACGACATCATGCGCTTGTATAATACCGTGCATATTTTGGTCGGCACCCCGGGTCGCATTATGGACCTGGCCAACAAGGGTGTCGCGGACTTGAGCAAGTGCTCAACCGTGATCATGGACGAAGCCGACAAGCTCCTGTCGCCCGAGTTCCAGCCGCTTCTCGAACAGCTCGTGAACCACACGGCACCGGGGCGGCAAATCTGCCTCTTCTCGGCTACGTTCCCGGTGACCGTCAAGGCCTTCAAGGACAAGTACATTGAGAACCCGTACGAGATCAACTTGATGGACGAGCTGACGCTCAAGGGTGTCTCGCAATTCTACGCCTTTGTCGAGGAGCGCCAGAAGGTGCACTGCCTCAACACGCTCTTCTCCAAGCTCGACATCAACCAGAGTATCATCTTTTGCAACTCGGTGAACCGCGTCGAGCTGCTCGCCAAGAAGGTGACGGAGCTCGGCTTCTCGTGCTTCTACATCCACGCCAAGATGAACCAGGCCCACCGCAACCGCGTCTTTCACGAATTCCGCAACGGCGCTACGCGCCACCTCGTGTGCTCGGACCTCTTTACGCGCGGCATCGACATCCAGACCGTCAACGTCGTCATCAACTTTGACTTCCCCAAGAACTCGGAGACGTATCTCCACCGCATTGGCCGCTCGGGTCGCTTCGGCCACCTCGGCCTCGCCATCAACATGATCACGTACGAAGACCGGTTCAACTTGTACCGTATCGAGCAAGAGCTCGGCACTGAGATCCGCCCGATTCCGCCCGTGATCGACCGCAACCTCTACTGCAAGTAGAGACCCGAAGAAGACCCCTCGATAGTGTTAGGAGCGTAGAGTTTAGGACGACGAAGATGGAGACCATTGAAAGAGATGGGGAGTATTAAAGAATAAAAAACAAAAAAAGCTGCCAGCCTGGTGGCACCAACGTCGCGTCTTCGTCGTTCTCTTCTCCACGACGTCATCGTCACCAGCGTTGACAGTCACCTTCACCCTTGACCGAACTACAATCAGCGGCGCGGAGTTTGACGCGAGGCGTTGCGTTTAACGTCCGGTATATCTCCCCTTTAACGTATATCTCGTGCGTGTCGCATAAAACGCTCGGTTCCGCAGGTCGGTTTCGGCGGCCAACAGACAGCAGAATCGCGTCCAACGAGGACGAGCATGGGCAGCCTTCGCGAAGCCTTTGTGACCGAGAACCAGCCCGAAACGGACGACGATACCGAGGCCTTCAAGCGCGCCATGTGGGCGGGCCAGGCCAACGTCCTCGTCGCGGTGCGGTTGCGCCCGCAGCTCAAGCACGACCGCGACCGCGGCGAGATCGTCAAAGTGCTCGGCAACAAGGTCGTTGTCGTGCTCGACCCTGGCAACCAAAAGGACGTGGTCGGCAAGATGCGCCACCGGTCGCGCGAGAAGCGGTATGCGTTCGACTACGTCTTCGCGCCGTCCGACGGCCAGCGTACCGTGTACAACAACACGACCAAGTTCCTCGTGCATGGCATTCTGCAGGGCTACAATGCGACCGTCTTTGCCTATGGCTGCACGGGCGCCGGCAAGGTACATCGAGCGTTATCATCGAATGGCGACGTCACTTGGATTAGACGTATACCATGCTGGGCACGCCGGACGAGCCAGGCATCATGGGATTGACACTCGAAGACCTCTTTGAACACATTGCAATGGCCCACGCCCGTGTGCCAGCGCTGGTATGTGCGAGATCGGCGCTCAACGTCTTGATCGACGGCTGCTAGGTGACGTACCGCGTCACGGTCTCGTTCCTCGAGGTTTACAACGAGAACATTCGCGACTTGTTGCGGTCCGACCCAGAAGAAGACACGTACTTGGACTTGCGCGAAGACCCGGTGCGCGGTCCAATCGTGGCCGACCTCTCGGAGGTCGTCGCCTCGAACGCCGACGAAGTCATGCGGCTCCTTCGGCGTGGCAACAAAAACCGGTCCCAGGAAGCGACGGCCGCCAACGCTGTCTCGTCTCGGTCCCACGCCGTGCTGCAAGTGTCGGTCGAGCAAACCGAGGTGACGCCGGACACCGTCTCGGTGCTCAAGGCAAGCTTGCGTCCACCGTACGCATGCTCATTTGTATCTAGACGGGGAAGCTCTCGATGATCGACTTGGCCGGTAGCGAGCGTGCTGCCGTGACCCAAAACCGGTACCATATCAGAGCTCTCTACATCGTACTTACTGACAATGTGAATTCCCTAGCGGCCTGCGCCTCTTAGAAGGCGCCAACATCAACCGATCGCTCCTCGCCCTCGGAAACTGCATCAATGCGCTCGGCGAGAAGGCCAACCGCGGCGCGTTCGTGCCGTACCGTGACAGCAAGCTCACGCGGCTGCTGAAAGATTCGCTGGGCGGCAACTGCCGAACGGTCATGATCGCCAACATTAGCATGTCGGTGTTGTCGTTCGAAGAGACGGTCAACACTCTCAAGTATGACGCAGACGTGGTTCCAGAGACTGATGACGTGTACTGTGTAGGTACGCCAACCGCGCCAAGAACATCAAGACGACCGTCACGCTGAACGTCAACCACCACATCTCCGAGTATGTGTCGCTCATCGCGAACCTGCGGCAAGAGATTACGAACCTCAAGACGCAGCTCATGCAGCAAGGCATTCCGTCGCCGTCGGCACACGACCTCAAGCGGAAATCCGGCAAAGAGAACCAGGACGTGGAAGGCGTCGCGATGACGTCGACCATGCGCGAGGTAGAAGAGATGCGATGATCTTGCATGGCACGACGGACGTGTAGGCGCGCGTCCAAATCATGAAGTACTTTCACGAACGCATGCAGCTCCGGCGGCAACTGCTCGAGCTCGAAAATAAGAACGTAGCCAAAAGCATCGAGATTGGCCAGCATCAGCTGGTTGTGGCCGAGCACGAGCGCCAGCGTGAAGAGAAGGAGCACGAGGACGACGAGTCTGGAGACATTGGCCGCGCGCGCACTGACATCCATCGGCTCCAAGACGACATCAAGGACCTCTCGGAGGAGAAAGCGGATCTCACACGCAAGCTGCGGCACACGGAGAAGGCGGCAGACGAGTTTCGGTACGCCTCGCGCTCATTGTTTGTCGTCAAGTCATGTTGCGGTCGTATCGTTAGGGCGGCGTTGGAGCACAGCATAACAAGCGATGAGAAGCGAGAGCTCCTGCTCATGGAGTACCGCATCGGGAAGCTCGAGCTGGAGAACATGGAGCTCGAGCAAACACGCACGGTACAAGAGACGCTTTCGCGCGGCAAAGACCTGACGATCGAGAAGCTCAAGCTCCAGCTGCGGGTACGACGCATCTTTTCTCATATATATATACTGATACATTGATACGAAATCAGCTCCGCGACAATATCATTCAAAAACAACAAACGATTCTCGACAAGCACGATATCGGGCATGAAGTGAGCTACGGTATCCTCGATACGCTCGAAGACGCGACGTTGACCGACGGCTTCGACACGCTCCGGCTCTCGATGGAGCGCATTTCGTCGCCGTGCACGGTCGGTCGCCCTGGCACAGACCCCAAGCCGCCGCCGCTTTTGCCCGACATATACGCCAAAGTACACCCGTCAACGGACGACGCCAGGTCGTCTCGCCACCAGTCGTTTGCGTTCTCAACGCTCCAGCAGCATCTGGACAAGAGTGTCGCGATCAAGCCGTCAGTGAGTAGCTCGCGCTGCGAGGACACGCCGCTGAAAGCACGACGGGACGTGGCTCTGCCGAGCATTGTTGTGCGCAGTAAGAAGACGACGGCCACAAGCGCGACGGCGCCGTACCTGCAAGTGCTCAAGCATCGGCGAAAGAAGAAGATGGGTGGACGGGATTTTGGACCGCTGCGCCATGCCACGTCATAACACGATATAAATGCGATGACAAAATGGCTGGATTGCGTTACGATAAAACATCGTCTTAGAGCCACGCTTGGAGGGCTGCAGCGCCGTCAGCGGAGACCTTGTCGGCGCCATG
The DNA here is from genome assembly GCF_000151545.1 of Saprolegnia parasitica CBS 223.65. Lineage (NCBI taxonomy): Eukaryota > Oomycota > Saprolegniomycetes > Saprolegniales > Saprolegniaceae > Saprolegnia > Saprolegnia parasitica. The sequence goes on from NW_012156418.1 coordinate 403,797, forward strand.
GAGGTCGATAACGTCGCCGTTGGGCGACACGACCACAAGACTCGGGATGCCGCCGACGCGATCGGTAACGCCAACGGCCTCCTTTTCCTTGCCAGCGCACACGCCATACTATTCAACTCATCCATACATACATGTGGAGCGGGATGCGGTATTACCTTGCGCTTGAGCTCGTCGCGCAGCGGGTCGGCGAACGGGATCATGAGCCACGGGCCATGCTTTTCGCGAAAGTGCGCCAGCTGGTCGGCCTCCGTCGCGTCCGAACCGACAAACACAATGTCGAGCTCATGCGACGTCGCGTTCACCTGGCGGTAGAATTCGTTGAGCGTCGGCTGGAAGTCGCGGCAGTCCGGGCACCAGTCGGCCTACATGCAGTGTATAGACATGAGCTTCAGCGTGGCGTTCTGCGCATGGACGAACGGCGAAGTAGAGCGCGAGGGTCTTGGCGACGGGCTCCTTGGCGGCGCCAGCGGCCGTCACGAGCGTCGTCGGCTTGAGGAAGTGTGCCATGCTGCTGTGGGAACGAAAAGGCGACTGGCAGCATATCCGGATAGTCCCCAGCGGTCCAATTGCGATGGGCTAAATATACGCACCGCGATGTGATTGGCTGAGATCCTCAAGGTGAGTGGAACGGGCATGATGGATCCGAGCCTGGGATTTTAGCCAATCGGATGCGCTCAGAAGATCTTGGTCACTTGCGGCGAAAACTTTTGGGGCTTGCAGCATGTTGAAGCACATGCGTTAATCGCACGCAACTTTGGCTCCCGCGCACGCCTTGAACCTCAACGATCGATACTTCTGTAGCTGGTACGAGTAAGCTGGCGAGCGTAAAAACCTTGGTCAATATTAGGAACCAGTAGTCTCGATCGCTGAAGTATCGTCTTGCATTGCACTGCGGCGTAGCAGTGTTGGCATTGCATTACGCGAGTCCACCCTCATCGAGAGCACTCTCTTGGTCTACCTTCATCAGTTGCCAAACATGCGAGGTGTCCAGCCATGAGGTGTAAGGTAACTTATTGCTTGCTGACGAAATAGCAGGATTGCTACTGCCGTCCCGTGTTCGATGGTCGCTCAAGATGGTCATGAAATGCGTTGGATTAGCCTCCCGCATGGGAGCTCTATCGTATGGCCAATCAAATGCGAGCGCGGGCTCGAATTCGCTTAAATCGTACGCGGCTCGAAACGGACATTGGGTATGTATAGCCAGCAAGCGTCGGCGAGGGTCGTTTTCAGTTGGTGATTGCGTGAAACGGAGCAGCGGGGCATGGCGGCGCGCCCGAACGATCGCCGGCGGAAGCTCACGGCGCTCAAGGTCGACCGCTACGACGGACAGTCCATATTTATCGGCAACGAACTGCGCTACGAGCTCGGCGGCTACCTTGGTGGCGGCACGGCCGGCGTGTACGGCGCTCCTTGTATGACCGGTGACGTCGTCTCATGGCTCTTCCTAGCGTCTACGAGGCCCTCTGCTTACAGAGCGCCAAGGTACGCGGTCGCTCCTCTTGCATCGCGATAGCTCATGGCCTTGCATGCAGCATGTGGCCATCAAGATCCTCAACCCGATCGGCTACAAGCTCATGCCGACGTCGTTGCTCTCTCGCTGCGTTGTCGCGATCAAAGGGCGTCAAATGGAACCCGAGGTCGCAACGGGCCAGCAACCCATGCGCAACGAGTACGAGGCGTCGCGGCGATGTGGTGCTCACGGCCTTCGTAGGCATGTGTGGTGGCTCGTGCACCAGTCGTCCAAGCAAGCTATCGCGGCCTACGAAGACCCGCGGTCCGGCGCGTTCCGCGAGCTCACGCTTCCACGTTGCATCGAGGTGTGGGGAATCGACTTTGCGTTTCCTGCCAACGACAAGGAGCCCGACGTGTTTGCCAACGGTACCACCCCTTGCACGATATCTTTCTCACGACGGCGATGACACTAGACGTTGAGAGCTACTGCGAAGTGAACGTGAAAGGCCAGGTGTACCAGATCCCGAGAATGCCAAAGAAGTTTGTCAAGTTTGCCCGCAGTCGCAGCTCCATCTACCGGTACAAATGCTGCATTCGGATTATTTCCGTAGCACAAAGCGTCGATAGGGAGATCTCCAACATGTCGAGTCTTGGGACACACGTCAACGTGCTCCGACTGGACGAAGCACTCGAGTTACACCAAGACAGCAAGTGCACGATCTTCCTCGTACTCGAGCTCGCGGCCGGCGGCGAGCTCTTTGATCGTATCAAGCTCGACTGCGGCACGGACGAGCCCACGGCGCGGCTCTACTTCAAGCAGCTCATCTCGGGCATCGCTTTCTGCCACGGGTCGGGCGTGTGCCATCGCGACCTCAAGCCCGAGAATCTCCTTCTTGCCGACAATGAAGAGAATTCGACGCTCAAGATCGCCGACTTTGGTCTCTCGGCGATTTTCTCGATTGCGGACGACATTGGGTTTGCTTCCATTCTCTGCAAATCTCCTAAATGTGGCATAGGAATGGCAACACGGGCCAGTCAATTCGCCGGTTGCGGTCCGTGGTCGGGTCGCCGCACTACGTCGCACCCGAAGTGCTCCAGGACACAGGCCAAGGCTATGATGGCGCCAAGGCCGACGCGTGGTCAAGCGGTATCATCCTCTACGCGATGCTTGCAGGCAGCTTGCCCTTTGGGAAGGACCTCCTCAAGTGCATCCGGTACGAAAAGTTCAAGAAATGGTCGTTTGTGACCAAGTACAACGACGACGCCGAGGACCCGGCGAACGAGGTCGAGTTCCCCGAGTGGTTCTTCCCGTCGCACTTTTCGCAGGACGCGAAGTCGCTCATCGCACAGCTCATCTATCCCGACCCGTGCCTCCGCCTCTCGGTCGACGAGGCCATGGGCCATCGCTGGGTCATTCTGGAGCAACAAAAGAGCCCTGTCTTGGTGGCGCCTGAGCCACCGAGCGCCGATCTCAGTCCCGCACTCGCCACGCTCAAAGTGAGCCCGCTCAACCCGACGCTGTCGTCGACCGTGCCGCGCAAGGATGCGACGTGGGCGGGCTCCCACATTGTCCGATCGCACAACAACGTCGCGGGTGGCAGCGGTGTGAAGGCCACGACGCTACTCTCAGTGAACTCGCAACTGCCGTCGATGGCCGCGCCGTCGCCGAATAAGCCGAACCTCTCGATCCAGCCGCGGGCACTCGTGCATCCTGGCTACATGCCACCTTTGGACGAAGGCACGCCCGCCAACTCGCCGCGCCCTGTTGTCGTGTCGAGCAGCTGGTGTCGCCGTTGCGGTCGCGGCAACTGCACGTGCGACCACACGTGGAACCCCAACCAAACGCTCAAGCAGCAGCAGCAACAACAGCAAGTGCCGAAGGAGTCCAAGGAGGACGACCAGCGCGATGCATTGACGCCGGTGACGCCACTCCTCGACGGCCTCGACGGCGACGCGTCTGCGTTCGAGCCGTTGTCGCTAACGACGTGGTAAGGATGTGCGCAACCATCCATGGTGCTCTAAAGTATATCAACCAATATAGACTTTATATCTTCGTATTGCGCTCGCCAAAGATGGTTCGCGCGTTATTTCAAGCAAAGTCGAGATCAAATTACGAGCTCGATACCTTCGTTTCAGTATTTGGATCGTACAATGCAAGCATCGCGACGACCAGCTTAGTTGACTAAATAATCCCTGGAGCATTCCTAGTACCTTGGTGCAAGGGTCTGTTTAGAGTATTTTTCAATCCATACGCAATCCGCTCAAATATTATCAAGTCATACTCATTTCATGACCAATATTATCAATGCATACTCAACGCATCTGATTGGCCAAAATAGACCAAATAGTCAACTCTGATTAGACAATACTCAAATAATCCAAGGAGCCTAGCACAGTCGCTACAACCCAAATAGTGTTAGCCAATACCAAAAAATGCAAATAGAGTATTTCCGACCGTTAATAGTGTTACATAATACAAAAAAACGCAAATAGAGTATGTCGGACCGCCGTTTCAATGTGGGGCTCAAATTTCGAAGTGAGACCGACCATCCCAGACAACTACTAGTACGATGCAGCGCGCGAAGCCCGTCGCCCAGCCGCCGACTGTTGGTCAACAGATGCTGCGGGGACAACTTGCGAGTGCCATCAAGGACTTCGCTCTAACGAACGGATTCAAGGTCAATCAAGACGCCCAAGCCCGGTACTTGCCCTCATGACACACACGACTCGAATGACCATCAAACGCTCTCCATAGGCACTGTTGTGAACGGAGAGTCGGTCAAGAACAGCGGCACGGCCGTGTTCTATGTGTGCGATGATCCCAACGATGCTCCCCGACCGTGCGGGTGGTTCGTGCACGCCCGCGCGTCACGCACGGCGGAGGCACCAAAAGGAAGCTACGTCGTGATGGGTACTATGCACCTACGTCCTGCAAACAAGTACGACATCGGTGCTATGAATAGAAGTGAATCTCCAGCACGCGAGCTCTTGCATGTCCATGGGCAGAGCCTCTGTCAAACAAGCCGTGGCCATGCCAAACGACGCCAGATCTTACGCCCCACGCCGCTGCGCTGCTCAAGGCGCAGAAGGACATGGCGGAGGCGTACTTTGTGCGGGAATCCAGCTCGACGATACTCGTCGTCTACGTCCCCGCAACATTCGTCGAAGGTCGCGAGGTCAACATTAGTGCTCGTTCCTGCTCTTGCGGGTACCCAGAGCAAATGCACCTGCCTTGTCGCCACGTGATCCGCGCCCTCAAGCATGTCGGTGAGCTTCATCGCATCGATGAGTGCATTCACCCGATGTACAAGTTCGCGAACTACAAGCTCGCGGTCGACCGTGTCTCGTATCGCCTGCCGATCTTCGCCGAACGATGCGCGGACCCCGACGTCACGCTGCTACCTCCCCTCGTAACGAAGAGCAGCGGTAAACCTCGCACCAACCGCATCGCGAGCTCCGGCGAGTCCGGTACCAAGAACAAGACGTACCAGCACCACGCTCCCTCGACGAAGAAAGCGTACAAGTGCAGTTCGTGCGGTGCAACGGACCACAACGCGAAGACCTGCGGCAAGAAAGGGCGGAAGCTTGTACCCGCTCGCTCGGCCGGAAGCTGTCTCTTCAAAGACATTCCGGCTGCCTGTGACCGTATTCTTATTACGGAGCTGCTCAACCCGGACGACGACAGCGACAGCGACAGCGACGACGTCGATGATTCCTGCGAAGTCGACGAATTCGGCTTTGCCGTGGGAGGCCGCGGGATTGCTGACGTCGAGCAATGAGTCAGCAATGTATGGCACAGCTAGATAATGCACAAAGTTTTTATGTTTATGGTGTGGATTGTTGTCTGGGATGGTCGGTCTCACTTCGAAATTTGAGCCCCACATTGAAACGGCGGTCCGACATACTCTATTTGCGTTTTTTGGTATTGGCTAACACTATTTGGGTTGTAGCGACTGTGCTAGGCTCCTTGGATTATTTGAGTATTGTCTAATCAGAGTTGACTATTTGGTCTATTTTGGCCAATCAGATGCGTTGAGTATGCATTGATAATATTGGTCATGAAATGAGTATGACTTGATAATATTTGAGCGGATTGCGTATGGATTGAAAAATACTCGTCTGTTTATCGACCCTCTGATGGCCCAACTGCGCACGTCCGCAGCTGCAGGCCCGTCTAATCGAAAATGAACCAATTGCATGCGTGTTTTAGTGATATTTTGGCCAATCGGATGCCATACCTGAGGCCACTCGGGAATTTTCCACCGCAACGATGACTGGCATGACCTCGTCGATGACCGCTGCGGCGCCACCGGCCGCTGGCCGCTCGTTCTTGGCAGCGCCCACGGCCGCGACGCCCGGCGACGAGAGCGAAGGCGAAGACGAGTACCAGGAGCGGTTGGCGCGGCGCTGGTCGTGCAATGCGATCCGGCTCAAGATTCAAAAGTTCCTCGCGACCAAGGTCATGACGCAGACCGCGTTCCTTAAGGCGATTCGATCCAACGCCAACTCGTACCAGCGCTTCATGAAGCAGACGGGCGTCAGTGGCGGCAGCGGCAACCAGACGTATTGGAACTCGCTTCCGTTCTTTGACGAGCTCGCGAAGAAGGAAAAGAAGGAGAAGGCCGACGCCAAGAAAACAGGCGCCAAGCGCAAGGCGGATACGACGACCGACGAAGCGCCGCGTGCCAAGAAGAGCGCCAGTGGTTCTGATCGTCTGGCAGAAATTGACGCGGTCGAGCTCGACGAAGACGCGCCCGTGTACGACGACTGCGACGTTGTGCGGGACCACTTGCAGCAGTTCTTCCTCGCGAAGGAGGCCAGCCAAGTGAATCTCGCCAAGCACCTCGGCTTCTCGATCACGCCGCTGCGGAACTTTCTCATGAAGAAGGGGCGACGCGAGGGCAGCGGTAGCGCCGTGTATGGCGCCGCGTACCGGTTCTTTGAGAAGCGGCGGCTCCTTGACGGCGTGCCCAAGTCGGCCAAGCGACTCAAGATTGAGAAAACGCTGCCCGAGGGCTACCCCTTGAGGAAGGACCCGACGCACTACTACCTTCTTCCTGGCGAGGAAGTGCCCGTGCTGCCCTATTAGCATCCGTGCTGAACGGCACGTAGCAGCTCATCGAGCCGACTGACACATACATGTAATACAACGAATCCGACACTTTCAACACCCTTCATGCTGCGGTTGCAAATGAAGAGCGTGCAGGCACGGAACATTTTGGTTTGCTGCGCAACACACCGGACGGTGCAAGGACGACCATGGTTGCTGCCACAGGTTCATCACTGCTTGGAAGGGCGCGTGGTCTGTGACTGCTGACCTTTCCCGCCGGCGCCAACCTCAACAACCGGATGCCATCCGCTTACCGGTACATGGAGACACGAGCATTGCAAATGACAAGCGCGACAACGACAAAGACGACGGGCGAAGCCGCCGACCAGGTGCCGGCCGGGCCCGCGCTCGTGTTGAGCGCCAGCGAAGAGTCGGACGACCCTGATGACGAGAAGTACGATTTGATGCTGCGCGAGAAGTGGTCGTGCAATGCGATCCGGTCCAAGATTCAAAAGTTCCTCGCGACCAAGGAGATGACGCAGACCGCGTTCCTCAAGGACATCGGCGCCAACAGCAACTAGTACCAGCGCTTTATGAAGCTCAAGGGCCCTTACGGTGGGTGCGACAACTCGACGTACTCTGGCTCGCTGCACTTCTTTTACCAGCGCGAGAAGAAGGAGAAGAAGGCCAAGGCCGCCGCCAAGAAGGCCGCACCGAAGCGCAAGAAGGCTGCATCGAACGATGACAGTGAAGACGAAGCGCCGTTGGCCTCGGCCAAAAAGGCTAAGACGACCAAGCTCTCGGGCGCGGACCGTCTCGCTCAGATCGAAGCCGTCGAGCTCCCCGAGAAGCTCCATGTATATGACGACTGCGACGTGGTGCGCGACCACCTGCAGCAGTTTATCCTCGCCAAGGAGTGCACGCAAGTGGCGCTCTCAGCGCATTTGGGCTTCTCGGTCGCCTCGCTGCGCAAGTACTTGGCGACGCACGGGAAGCGGGAAGGCAGCGGCAGCATCGTGTACAAGACCGCGTACTTCTTCTTTGAGAAGCTCCGCCTCCTCGAGAACAAGCCCAAAACGAACAAGCGACTCAAGATGGAAAAGACGATGCCCCAAGGGTACTCGCTCGAGCGCAACAGCAAGTATGGCTGGGTCTATTGCCCGTAACTCGATTCAATAGTTGAGATGGCGCGGATGTGCCGCATCGAAAGCATTTCCTCATTTAACATTTCCGTTGCCTGCTACATGTCCCACCAGCGACCGCCATGCGTCCTGTTCACGCCATCGTTGCAGGACGCCCGGTCACCCAGGGGGGTCGCCCGAAACCCACGGGTTGACCCACCAGGTCGGCCGCCCCCCGCCCCCCATACATCCCTATTTGTAAAAAAACCCGCGGGTCTGTGGGGCCGGGGGTCGATTTGGCCAATCACATGCGTCCATTCTCAAAGCAGCCAATCACAGCAAGCAACGTCTTTTGCTACCGCTCCCGTGCCGTATATTAGCAGAGCAACTGGAGACTGCTGCCGGTAGAGGCTGCTGGAGCTGTGTGGACGGGGACCTTGCATCCTACGTCTCGAAGATGGAGGTACGCAATGTACGTATTGATATTGTACACTGACGCCTCGATAGCAATCATTTGACGCCATGGCAAACAACGGTATCAAAGACGAGCGTTCCAAGGGCGGCCACATTGCCGGGTACGCCGCGTACATGGGCTGCGTGTACGGTACAATATCGGAGCTCCCCTCTGTGCGTGACCTTGCCGACAACACTCTCAAGCTACCTCTTCTCGACGCCCAAGACGGCGTCCAACATGCACCAAGCCGCGCTCCGCTACTAGTACCTCTGGCCTGTGCTCCGCGCCTGCGTCTGGTTCGACGTCTGGCGAGTCCGGAACGATTGCGTCTTTCGTGCCGACCTACCGCTGCCAAGTCTATGGACTATTGCCGTCAAGGTGGCGCGTGTCGCTCAACTGCACGTGCACCACAGCCTCGTACAAGAGCCCGAGCAGCCTGCTCTTCGTCGGCTTCTCCGGCTCCTCACCCAACACGAGTGGCCGCGACGTCATCTTGTCCCGCGGATCGCGCTCCTGCCTTCGCCTGCCTAAATCAAGTTTCTCCACCGAGTGTACACAACGAAGAATAAGTCCGACAATTCCATCTAGCATAGTTTATCTATTGTAATAGACCACCCACTACAACAACAATAGCGGGGCTCGACGATGGAGTCTACGTCGACTACACCCGCCCCGTCAACCACCATCTCGAACTGGCGCTGCTCGAAGTCGTCAACCACGCCTCGAGCACGATGGCTGATATCCTCAAGGACCGGGACGTGGGCATGGAGGCTGACGGCACTCCAGTTTTCATTCGACGTTTCGACTCACTCGCGGATCTTCCCACGGCTTTCGGTGAGTTTGGTGTCCCGAGCAATCGTACCAAAGGTACGAAAATCTTTTCTGTGAACGTACATAGACAATGGAGCCTCGTTGGTCCAGAAGTTCCATTCGAGGACGAGACGCAAATCGACGAGCTTTTAAGCGCCGTGGCAGCGTTCCAAGCTGTTGATCTCCCGGAGGTCCAAATTCGCTTCGACGCCAACGAGGTCAGTCTTTCCAAGGTCAGCCAGTCCCCCTCGATGAGGGTAGTCTCTGGTACCTTACTTCCATAACCCTTGCTTTCGGTACAATCATGACGTAGCCCTTCAAGTGCCTTCGGTTCTGACACTCTTCGAGGCCACGTCCAACTGCTTGCGTAACTTACAGGCGAAAGAGAACGGTGTGTGATGTGCTAGATGTCATTTCGTGACGCCAATGTAGGGTCGGCGAACGTGGAAGCCAAGTTTAAATCGCTTGCAGGAAGATGGTACAAGAAGGCTCCGAAGCTGGTGGAGACTCCGATAACGTCGGCCATTCTCAAGAGGAGCGTCATCGTCGAAACCGCGAAGGGTCGGTATCGGCTCCTCTCCGTGTACGTCAGTCGTACAACAAGTGGCGCGTCGAGATGTCGGCCAGCGCCACCAAGACCACCATGATCCATGCGTGTGGGGTCGAGTGGGACACCTTCCAGCACGTGCTCAAGAGCAACAACGACTGCGTCTCCTTTCGCGGTGACGAAGCAAAGGCCGTTTTTAACGCCGCTTGAATGTTAGATATCTCCATTGTACTCCGTGTTTGTACTCCATGATTGTACACACGCAATGCAACAGGACGCCGGTCACCCTGGGGGGTCGCCCGAAACCCCGACCCTCCACCTGAGGCTACTTTTCTACCCGCGGGGTCGCCCCAAAACCCGTAGGACCCCCGAAATTTAGACCCGGCTTTTGTAACAGATACATGGGTGACCGGGCGTCCTATCGCTGCCATCGTGGCGGGGCTGCTTGTCAGATCGCCATGCCTTAGCGCGGTGGTATTTTAGCCAATTAAGTGCAACGGGACGATTAATAGCCAATCACAGACAGCGCCGACGTTCCCTCGCTCAAAACAGCGCCAATCCCAACCAATCGCATCTGTTTGCTAACCGGCAGATCAACCGATCGACGTACAATCGCCATGGCAAGCGGGACGACAGAGGTGGCTCCGCGCCAGCGCCCGACGCTCGAGTATCTGCGTGGGAAGCGGGATGACCCGAACGACGAGGAGTACAAGGCCATGCTCCGAGCTAAGTGGACGTGCCACGTCATTCGCCTTAAGATCCGCATTTTGCGCGCCCGGGGAACCGTGACCGAGGCCACCCTCATCACGCGCATGGGCACGACCCGCCACGCGTACGATGACTTCATGGCGCTCACCGAGCCAATGGATGGCGCCGACAATCCGACGTACGCCGGCGGTTTGCACTATTTCTACCAGGCCGAGAAGGTGGACGCGGAGATGCGTGAGCTCCGCGCGATGGCCTCCGAGTCGACAGCGGCGCAGCGCAAAGCCCGCCTGGCCAAAAAGGCCGCCGAGGCCGAGGACGATGCGCCGCTCGCGCCAAAGAAGAAGAAGGCCAAGAAGGATGACCCGAAGAAGAGCGCGGCGCCCAAGGTGCACAAGAGCTCGGACCGCCTCAACGAGATCGAAGCGGTCGAGTTGCCGGATGAGCTCATGGTCTTTGACGACTGCGATGAAGTCCGCGAGCACATGCGGCACTTCTTCGAGGCAAAGGAGTGCACGCAAGGCGCGATGGCCGCGCACTTCAAGTTCTCCGTCGGCTCGATCCGCAAGTTCCTTGCGATGCGTGGGCCGCGCCAGGGCAGTGGCAGCATCGTGTACAAGGCCGCGTACTACTTTTTCGAGAAGCTACGCATCCTCGAGGAGAAGCACAAGACGGCGAAGCGCATCATGATGGAAGAAGCCATGCCCCAAGGGTACGACCTCGTGCGCGACCCGAAGTATACGCTGGTCATGCGGAGTGAATTGCACGACGACGACGACGATGACGACTATTAGCCTCCAATGCTGATGTTTGATTATTCATGTCTCGAGCACCGTCCTGTTCGCTCGCCTGCCGGCTGAGTGCTGGCGCAAAGCCACCACAAGCTTGGAGACGACATAAGAGTACCACAATAGTGTCTGTCGGCTGTGGCCATAAATTCCATTGTGATTGGGCAACAAGGTCGACGATGGATAGATAAGACGGTGGAATTATGTCTTGAGATAACGCTCACGTCTCATCCGAAAAGACTAGCGCGGTTCGTGAATAAACTGATAGCCGTACTGACCCGCCTCCAACGTCCTTGCTTGGGGTGGTGGACATGAGGTCGTGTAAAAGCAAGAAGACCCATCGACGACCTCTTTTGGGATAGATGATCGAACGAGTGCTCAGGAATCAACGAAAAGCATCGCAGTAGGTGGCACGCGTGGTGGCGTGATCCAACCGTGGCCGAAATGGGAGTGCAATGGCTTGGGAGCAAGGCGAGAACATCAAAGGCAAACTACTGGAAAGACGTGGGATTCTACATGCTTTTTGCTTCTGGAATGGGCCAAGAAGCCACTGATTTTGGTGGCTATGAGCTTATTTTGTGCTCTGAGGGTTCTTGAGAACGCTGGGTGACTTGGGCTTTGCATGCATCCCGAGCCTACGACAAGTGCGACAACGCGCCCGACCACATTATAGCCCACGGAAAGCAGGCGGCCAAGACCACGGTCGTGGTGTGCGTACCGGGCATGGACGAGACGCGCCACAGCTACCTCGGCATTGCTCCGCTTCTCGTTGCCGATGGCTGCACGGTCGATACAGTCCATTTGCGCGGGTCAGTCAACTTCGTGTATTACACAGTCAAAGACGACACGGTCGACATGGTTGCTTTTATTCGGCACCTTACCACAACTAAAGTCGTCGTCGTCGCCAACAGCTTTACGGCAGCGTGTACGATGCTCTTGACCTTGCCCCACGCGGTGAGCAAGCTCGCCGGTATCGTCATTCTGGGGCCATTCGCCGGGGTGTGGCCCGAAGCTGTTCAAGATGATTGAGCCGGCCATGTTTACTACGGCACGAGCACTTGGACGACGTACTGGTAGAGCCTCCTCCAGACGCTTCGAGCTGACTTTGACGACTGCAGGACCTTTTTGACAGCCAATGTGAACCAGCCGGGCCGTCTCAACGCGCTCGTCCAGCTCATTCAAGCTTCCAAGGCCAATGACACAACCTTTTGCTCGTGATCGGCATGGGATCTTGGGACCCCGACTTTGCATCGCCAGCAGCCGAAGCCCCGTTCATTCACGACACGGCCCAGAGCTCGTGGAAGCGCATCTCGATGTACGAGAGCGCCAAGCACTACCCTCAGATCGACTGCCCCGACGCCCTTCGCTAGGATACTCTCACCCTTGTGCATGAGGTGGCCGAGTAGAAACGATCTCTCTTGCGTCTAAACGAGGTTTCAAATACAATCGCTCATGTGTGCAATCAAAATGGAAAAGAGACTTGGCGCTTGGGCTTCTCACTGTAGGAGTGTGAGAGGAATGGGTGATGTCAAGCAAGTGCTTTTACGCATTTCGAGAAAGATCTACGCATAGCAAGCGATCGGGTGGCTTGGATACCGAGCAAACTCGCCCATTCTGTGAGCCATATACAATCTTGTCTTAAACAAGTACTTCTAGTCAATCCCAACGGGTCCAAGCAGCCGCGACTCCACCGGTGCGCAGCTCCTCCCTTCGTCGCAGATCGTTCGTTCGCCAATACAAACGGAACCTTCGTCGCGCTTGCGGCACCAACACTCTGGCTTCAAGACGGCCATTTTGACACACAATATCCGGAACGCTATCCGGAATTCATGGCATTGGTCGCGGAAGCAGTTCAAGCAGAAAGCAATCTAATTCGAGCTACACCATGGGTCGCAGCAAGAAGGCCGGGACAAGCTTGGGCAAGGCGCTCATGAAGACGAACGTCAAGAAGGCCAAGGAGCTCCAGTCGAGGTAGACGATCTACCTGCTTTGCATGCATCTCATGCATCTCCTCCAGCGCCGGCAAGCACGTGTCTGCCACCGACGGCGGTGACTCGACGGTCGCTCTCGCGTCGTACCTCGAAGGCTCGTCGCTTGTACACGCCTGGCTGCTGCATTACACGGTCGGCTCACGCAGCGTAGGACGATTTCTTGGCCAACGCCACGATGGCCAACCGCGAGTTCGTTGCCGAGAAAGAACGTGTCATGGTCCTTGAAGCCAACGGCCTCCCGACCTTGGCCAAAGTGTAAAGCCGCCAGGTGTTCCTCGCAGCGTCTCATGCAGTCCATAATAGGGACCTTGACAAGGTGCCCGAGATGGACTTTTCTGAAATGAAGATCCCGCGCCGCCCGGGCTGGGACTCGACGACGACGGCCGCGGAGCTCAACATGCGCGAGCGCGAGTCGTTCTTGAACTGGCGCCGCGACATTGCCATGTACAAGAAATTTGACTGACGCGGTTCTCACGGCGTCGTCTGTAGGCTCGAGGCAGCTTCGGAGGAGCGTGACGTGACGCCGTTCGAGAAGAACCTCGAAGTGTGGCGCCAGCTCTGGCGCGTCATTGAGCGCAGTGACATTGTCGTCCAGATCGTCGATGCGCGCAACCCGCTCTTCTACCGGTACGTCGGCACTTTCTTGTTGGACGACAACTCGAGATGACATGTCCCATTTTTGTAGCTCGGTGGACCTCGAACGCTATGTGAAGGAAGTCAACAGCGCCAAGGACTGCATGCTCATCATCAACAAGTCGGACTACCTCACGCCGGAACAGCGGTGCGTCTCCATGCTTGAACGCATTGCAGCACTCATGTTGCTCGCGAGTAGTCTCATTTGGGCCGACTACTTCAAGGCCAACGCGATTGACTTTGTCTTCTTCTCGGCCAAGGAAGCGCAGGAGAAGCTCGATGCGGAGTACAAGGCCAGCAAGGACTTTTCGCTCTCGGACGACGAAGGCGAGCTCGACGACGAAGACAGCGACGACGACGACGACGAGGAGGAAGAAGAAACAAAGCCGGCGCCGATTGTGGCCGAGACGCCCAAGCAGAGTGTGCCTGCCGAGCGCGAAGACTGCGTCGTCTTGACCCGCGAAGAGCTCCTCGAGTATCTCTCGGGCCGCGCCGACAAGGTCGTTGAGCGCGTCGGTCTCCGTGCGGACGACAAGGGCCTCGTCAAGTTTGGCATGGTGGGCTTCCCGAACGTCGGCAAGAGTTCGGCCATCAACGCGCTCCTCGGTGCGTCCAACTACTCGCACCACACGCAGCGTGTCGCTGTCGGCGCGACGCCCGGCAAGACCAAGCACTTTCAGGTTCCTCTTCAAAATTGCTGTACATCTCCCACGCTCAACGGTGGATGCGTAGACGATGATTCTCTCGGACAAGATCATGCTCTGCGATTGCCCGGGTCTCGTCTTCCCGTCGTTTGTCAACTCCAAGGCGGAAATGCTCTGCTGCGGCGTGCTTCCCATCTCGCAGCTCCGCGACCACGTTCGTATGTCCCCCACTGCTCTGAGAAATCGATCTAAATATCGATATAGCGCCGTGTGAGCTCGTCGCGCGCCGCATTCCTCGCCTCGTCTTCGAGTCGACGTACGGCATCAAGATCCCGTTCCCGAATTCGGGCAAGTACAACGACCCTGTCGATGTGTACACGCTCCTCGACGTCTACGCGCGCGCCCGTGGGTTTGCGACCGCAGGCAAGGGCGGCCCGGATCAATCGCGGGCTGCCCGCGTGCTCTTGCGCGATTACGTCATCGGCCGGCTGCTCTACTGCCACCCGCCGCCGGGCACGTCGCCGCGCGAGCCGGCGTTCGATGTGATGGAGCTGGCCAAGAAGTTTGCGGCGTCCGAGGACGCTGTCGCGCGCTTGGAGCCGCTCTCGGACGAGGAAGGAGACGATGCAGCCAAGACCCCGGGCTTTGACCCTGTCGGCATCGAAAACAAGACGGCCGCCTCGAAGCGGTACCGCCTTGAGACTATTCCGTGCCCGAAGAAACCTTTTTTCTCCATGTAGGCTCAAGAAGCACGGCAAGAAGGGTCGCAAGGCGCGCGACAAGAACCCGTACGAGGACCTCGACGGCGTCGCGTCGACGACGATGGCGCACATTTCGCGCGGCAAAAAGGCGATGAACCAAAAGGACTTTGTGCGTGTGACGATGCCGCACCACGTCACGTACACGCCGGGGGCCAAGTTTTAAACCGATTTTGATTCATATACACAAAGAACACATTCTATCGCTTCGTAAAGCCCGTGAGCACTTGCACCCAGTGGTGGGATCCATGCGTCGGGTCGGTGATCTTGAACGACGACGATGTCTACCATCACACAACGTGGGCCATGTGGAGAGAACGTCGAGGCGCACCGTGCGAATCTCAAACGTCGAGTCGCCTTTCGGCACGACGCGCATGTAGCGCACGTCCCAATGAAAGATGTCGTGCGTGTTGGTCTTGGTGTCGATGAGGATGAGGCGGCCGTTGGACGTGAAGAGCAGCTCCCTCGGCTTCTTCATAAACATAGCCGCGTGCAACTTTACTTCGGACTGGAAAAGCACCGACTCGTTGTTGTCGAGAAGACCGCTGTGCGCGGTTGTCGCACTGTTGCGCAGCGAGAGGCTGTTGTGGTTGGAGCTAATTATGCCATCCTCCTCAGCATCCTCATTCCATTTCGCCAGTTGGTACGTACATGCGCGACGCGACCGGCAGCGGAAAGTCCGTCTCGGCAAACGGGCTCGCCATGTCCGAGAAGGCGCCGGCGATCGACCAGTTGGGCGCCGCGCCGTCCTACAGATCGTCGTCGTCAGTGTTGCGAGAGATGAAAAGAGAGGTATAATACGATCGTGGGTGTCGGGAGCGTCACAACGTCCGGCGTCACGGGGCTGCGCGTCGTGGCGACCGTCTCCCAGTCGATGCCGTCAAAGAACGGGTGCGCCTTGATCGTCGCATAGTCGGTCAGGCGCAACTGGAGGTCGCGCACGAGGAGCTTCCGCACGAGGTCCCGCGCCGGCTCAGGGACCGACTCTGGGAACTCCATCGTGTCGCTGTCATGGGTCAAAATGTCCTGAAAGGTAAAGTAGTCGTTCTCGCCGCGGAACGGCGGGCGCCCGACCAACATCTAGACACTTTTGTCACGCATCCCATAAGACTGCTAATCGTACTTGGAAGATGATGCAGCCCAGCGCCCAGAGGTCGCTTCCGATGCACGCGGGCAGGTCGTTGAGAACTTCGGGCGAGAGGTACTCGGCCGTGCCGCAAAAGTTGTTGTTTTCGTCTTGGTTGTCGCCCGTCTAGACCCATTCGAACATGAAAATGGGCCATGCACGGAGGAGCCAAGTACGGTGGCCGTGCCAAAGTCGGTCACCTTGAGCTGCCCTTGCTCGCTACTACATCATGAGCCATGTCAGTCGGCGTGCGACGTACGTGAGGAGAATGTTGTCGGGCTTGAGGTCGCGATGGATAACGTTCTAGGCGCATGAATGAGCGTAGATAATGGAGAGCAATGGCGTACGTTCGAATGCATGTACTCGAGTGCGCACACGAGCTGCGCCATGTAAAACTGCGCGACGGACGCCGTGCAGGCGTGGTCCTGGATGCCTTGCTGGCGGTACTGGTCGCGCTCCTTGCTACAGGCCGGTGACGCGAGCTCACACATAGGTTGACATTGCTGTACCAGATGAAATGCAAGAGTTCGCCGCCACGGCAAAGCTCCATGACCATGTACAAGCTGTCGTCGTCCTATTCGCAGCGGCCAAACTGAGCCTCTGTGCAAGGCGATCGCGGATCTACCTTGAAACTGCAGTAGAACTTGACGATGTTGGGGTGCGAGAGCTTGGACATGACCTGGCGCTCCATGACGACAAATGGCACCTTCTTGTGGCGCTTGATGAACTCTTGGTCCATGACCTTGATGGCAAAGTTGGCGCCCGTGCGCTTGAACTGCGCGTGGTAGACCTTGGCGAACGAGCCTTGGCCCAGCACCATGCCGAACATAAAGTCGCCCGGCGACATGCCGGCGCGGGGCGTCGACGTCGAGGCGGCAGCGTGCTGGCCCATGGTTCAAATTGGTCACTGCCGACGGCAATCTGGCGACTTGGTTTTCTATGCCATTTCCATTCGAACAACTACCTCCCACAATGAATATCGCGCTTGGTCGCGCCAGGTAGCGGCACGGTCCGCACGCGCGTGCTGCACTGCATCGGGCCTCCAATCGCCCGATGGTCACACCGAGGTGCGGGTGTGCCGCGTCTTGCCGCCCGCGAGTCGTCCACGAGCCGGGCCATTGGTATATAAAGTGTGGGAGGTTATTGAGGCAAAAATGGCGCACGCTGAATTGAAGTGGGCGAAAGCAGCAAGTCGATGGCCTTGGCGAAGACGACGACGCCCTGTGAATATCATCATTACGTGGCAGGCTCTTGGAGGCATGGAAGCGCGATGCATTACGGACAGGCTGGCGTACCCAAGGACCACCTGAGCACACACGTGACGGTGGAGCGTTTGCCCGAGGACGATGGACCACTACAATTAGGATTTATCCGAATTGCGTCCATTTCAGGATGGACGCGTTTGTTGCGCACGTCTTCGCCGAGCGCGATACCTTTTCGTTCAGCGCGTCCGTGCCAACGCGCTGGCTGGTCTGGCTGCGGCCGTCCACGAGCAGCCCGTTGGCCATGACGCTCTTGGTCTGCGTTGGCGTCGACGGCGCGACCAAGTGCTTTGAGAAGCAGCTTCTGGCGACCGAGCTTCAAGCCCATGTAGAGAGCCGTGGCATGGCTTCACATCTCATCGAGTATTACTAGATGCAAGAGCTGGGTGTCAATGGCGATCTCGGCATGTTTGCTGCGCCCTTCAAGGTACGTCTCTAATGCGACGACGCTCTGCATGAGCAGCACGTGTAGACGGCGCTCGAGTCGGCGGCGAACGTGAGCGTGAGTGTCGAAGACAACGGCAGCGCGTGCGTCAACATCACATACCTCTTTGGTCCGTCCTTGCTTCGCCGAGGTACAGTGCGCCACGCATTCTCACGCTCACCGGGCTGCGCAGGGCACTTTCTCGTCGATGCGGGGCAAGCTCTACCGGACACAGCCTACACGCTGCTTGTCGACCTGCATGGCCTTCGGACCGAGAGCGCCGAGGTATGACTGCTGTGCTATGCACTGCTACATAGTAGACCACTAGGACACTCGTCTTCGTCGGATGCGACGGTCGGCCTTGCTGCAGCCGACCACCGCCTCAGCACCTCTCAGCTTCACCACGGCGCCAGCCACCACAAGCTCGACGTCGACCGTGCCCAACCCACTCAAGCGCAAGGCAGCGCTGCCCATGGGCGCGAGGTATGCATCGTGTCTGCATCAACACACATGCAAATGGTTTTTCATTTAGACGCAAGGGCAGCCGTGGTGTCAAGCTCGCCTTCGCCGATGACGACGACGCGGCATAAGCACAATAGCTGTGATCTTACTCTTGGTGGTGGTACATGTGCTCGGCGTACATGGACGCCGTGAGGGACGGGCGGCGTGCGGCGTCGGGGTCGAGCGGGCGAACGTCCGGATCAATGGGGGCGAGGTCCTTGAGGAGCGCCGCGCACTCCATGTTGCCGCGAAGAATCGCCGATGCATGTGCGTTGCGGCCCGACTAGCATCACGTTAGCTTCATAATGTGCCATCGAAAATGTCACTACGTCGTCGATGGCACCGGGGTCGGCGCCGGCCTCCAAAAGCACTGTGATCGCGCCCACTTGGTTCTTCTTGGCGGCTACAATGAGCGGTGTCGCGTGGTTCTACGTACGCAGATGCGGAGACGCCGTGCAACGAAGCGAGTACCATGTCCGGGAGGTTGACATCAGCCTTGGCGCGCACCAAAAGCTCGACGACCTTTTCGTTGGGCGACCCACAATAGCACGCGTGGTGGAGCGGCGTTGAGTGTTGCTACATGCGATGTCGTCACGCATTGCAAGTGCGAGGCTCCGTACGTTGTTGCTTGCGTCCACAAGCGCGCCGGCCTCGAGAAGCGCTTCGACGCACCCGACGCAGCCCGCCATGGCCGCCGCATGCAACGGCACATTGCCAAACTGGTTGACGGCGTCGACCATGGACCAGCGCGGCGCGTTCTTGTCGTTGGCGTCGTGGAGATCGTCCTGGTACTGGTCCTTGTGCGCGATGAGTAGGCGCACAATCTCAGGATTGCGATGAAAGCACGCTTCATGGAGCGGGCTGTTGGCGTCCTACAAAAGCTCCTATCACGCATTAACGTCGCGCAGGCTTGGCGCACGGGTGTGCGCAGCGCCGCAACGTCAGCGCCGCCGTCCAGAAGAGCGCGGACAGTCTCGACATGGCCGCCAGTGATGGCTGCGATCAATGGCGTCGAGCCGTACTACGGCAAGCATGATCGTGCGTACGAGGCGGAGGTGGTACATACGTGGTTGCGCTGGTGAAAGTTGACGTCGGCCGTCTTCTCTGCGAGAAGCTCTTGCACGCGGGCCGTGTCGCCGGCGAGCGCCGCTGCGTACAGCTGCTCGGTCTCCTTGGCGACGAGCCGATTCGTGCTCATGGCGGCTGAAACGGACTTTGCGAAATTCCCGAGCGGATCTCGAGGCTAAAATCACGCCACTGGACCAGTGTTTGTATTCTAATATTGCAAATGTAGTTGAGCTCCTCGATACGTTCTGACCGGTGGTGATACGAAGAGCGTATAGCTGGTTGAGCTGTCCTTCTCCAAGTCTCTTCTTGCACCGACGGCGGCGGTACAATTGTACCTCGTGGCGCTCGACATAGGAGCCCTAATCTCTGCTGCTCTGGTGCTGGATTCTTTTCTGGCTCGTTGGATCGACTAGAAATGTGGTTTTGACCAAATGCATTCCTTTTGTGCGACGATGGCAAATCACAGCTCCAGCGTGGCGATGCTGCAAGTGGACGCGGGGACCTGTGTTGGCTTCAAGGCGCTGCCCCACCCGCTCACCGCGCTGCCAAATTCCAATGGCAGTGACTGGTCGGCTCTCTACCCCCAATTCACGCTCGAGCAAGCCGTCGCGTACGCCCCCAACCAGTGGGAGCGGGGTCATGCCCAAGTCCAGATCGTTGCGCTGACCCTTCGTTCACCGCTGACGCTATTTCTGTGCAACGACACCGTCTTTCAAGCTGGCACGATCGATGGCGCGACCAAGGCAGCGCGACTTCGCGCAGTGTATACGCAGTTTCAAGCACAGCACCGTGACGTGCGTTCGCTCTTAACGTCGCTGCCGCTTCTGGATGCCTTTGGCGCCATTGACACTGCCGTCGTGCTCTGGGACGCGACGACGCCAGAGCTCGTGCTGCCTCACGCGCTGACCTCCATGGACAGGTTGCACGTCTCGTCGCCGCTGATGCGTCTGGAAGAGAGTGCGACGTGGCCGTGTACTCTTGGTCGTATCATCGTGGGCCACGAAGCGATTCCGCGCGCTTGCTTGCTCGACAGCGCGACTTGGCTCTCGGCACTGCAGCTTGATCCGTTCACGTCTGTGGCGACGTCCCTGCTGGCTACCATCGCCATGCATTTCAACGCGTCGACTAACGACCTCTAACGACACTTGCATCCATCATCTCTTCAACAGCGTGGACGATGGATCGATGACGCAGCGTTTGTCATGGCAGCGGGAAAAGCAAGCATCGATCGATGAATGAGTTAGTCGTTGTATGGGACGTACTCGAGGTCTCGGCAGTTGTTGAACTGCGCGTAGTTGTCCTTGTAGTACGCGGCGGTCGGGTCGATACCAGAGAAGGCGCGAAACTGCTCAAACGTGCGCTTCGTGCCGAGCCCAAACTTGTCAATGTCCGTCTTGTCGTAGTCGTCGCTGGTCGTCGAGAGGCCGAGGACGGTGCGGATCCGGCGCTTGGCCTTTTGCTGGACGACGTACCGGTCGCCCCAGTCGCGCTCCCAGACCACGTTGCGCTTCTCGTACCAGTGGTACACGACCTGGCGCTTCGGGACGTACATGTCGTAGCCGTGCGTGAAGAGGCGCGCGGCCTTTGAGTACTCTTCGCCGTGAAAGAGGTACGGCGTGTACGGGTCGTTCCGGACCTCGAGCGCCTGGATCGCGGTGCCAAAGTTGAAGCCGCCCGCAAACTGCGACATGAGACGGGGCTTCTCGGGCACCGGAATGAGCTGCACGGCGTCGTACGAGATCATCGCGTCGGCGTCTTCGGTCTCGATCTTGCCCGTGCACATGAGGATCGCGGTCGTGTCGAGGGAGGTGTCCATGTTGCGCGGCGTGTTGTCGGTCGAGCGAGGGTAGACAGTGATGATCGCCTTCTCGTTCTGCAGCGAGTCCCACTGCTCGATGAGGTCCTTGTCCCAGTGCGGCACAAACACAATGTGCGAGTCGATCGCGAGCGAGAACGTGTCGATCGCGAGGTCGATGCCCTTCTCGGTCTGGTACCGCGCGAACGTCGGACCCGTCGCGTGCAGCGCGTTGATCGTGTCGTTGCGGCGCAGCTGCGACCGGCGGCAGTTGGCCTCGCCGACCTTGTCGCAGTACGCGTCGTAGCACCGGCCTTCGCCCTGCTCCTCGTAGATCTGGTCAAAGATGCTCACCGAGAGCAAGTCGGGCTGCGACGCCTGCGCGTACATGGACTGGAGCGTCTCGGCGCACCGCGCCGTGTCGCGGTAGTTGGCGATGAGCACGATCGTGCGCCGCTCGCGCTTGGTCGTGCCCTGCGGAAGGCCGCGGTCGACCTGGCGCAGCCGCGGCTCGAGCGCCGCCTGGCTGCTGCTGTGGACGAAGCTCAGGTTCACGCGCACAAGGACGCAGACGACGAGGAACATGCTGAGCATGATGATCGTGTTCATGTTGAAGCGCCATGAGGACCGGCCGCGTGGCATCGGCGGCGCCATCGCGATGATGAAAATGTGGGCTGCGTCACTGTCTCGACACTCGATACCTTTCTATCTTGATACAAAGCTCTTTCGGATCGACCTCATCGGTGAAATATGATATTGCAATATTGGTAGAGCCTGTCATATGCAATATACTGTCATACCGCATATAAGATCGGAGTCGACAGCGACCGACGATATTTTATCCGGATATGCGAGCCCAGTATCCGGTGTCCTGCCGGTTACACGGCGTCGGGACACGGACATGGACCGCTTGGCCCAGCAGTACCATGTCGAGGACGTCGGCCGGATCCTCCTCCAGGCGCAAGATGAGCTGCGCAACATGCGCGAGCAGGTCCTCACGAGCAACAACATCGACGTCGATGCGCTGCAAGCGATTCTCGAGCGCGCCGAGCTGGACCTGCGCTCCAAGGCCGAGGTCAGACCGCCTGTCTCGGCGCAAGCAGCTCAACAACCGCACGCTGCGTAGATCGTCTTGAATGGCGTCGTCAACCACACGATGAAGACGCTACCGGTCATCGAAGCTCCAGGCGGCGGCCAGCCGTCTGTCTCCAAATTCTCGACGAAACTGGCCAAGCAGCGCGAACTCGCCGACACGATGGCGCGGGATGTGCGTCTTGATGGCTACGATGTGGGCGCATCTCAGTGACGTGTAGGGGTCGCTGGAGGATCGAAGGACGCGCAATTCGCCCGTCGAGCGGCTGCGACAGGTAGCTCCCGTGCGAGATCGTCGGCGACTCATCCTGCGCCATGTCCTCGTGTAGCAACTGGGCCAGCCCGTCGTACCCGTCGAGCGAGATCGGCCACCAGGAAAGCGGCCGATTGGACGAGCGATGCAAGTTGGTCGCTTGATCAAAAGAAAGTCACGGGCCCCCAGCGCCTCCTTCCCAAGGTACCGACAGCGTCGTCTTGGAGTTGAAACACCATCATCCACGTAGGTGAACCGGATTGACCCGCTGGCGCCCGTGCCTGACTTGGAGGACGACGACGCCAAGCGTGGCGTGCTCAACCTCGTCAACCGCGGGTTCATTCCGACATCCGCCGACATCTCGCTCGCCTTCACGCACGGCGATGGCATCATGCAGAACAGGTGCACTTCCCCGACGCGAATCCATGCCGAGCGTCTGTAGCAAATTGCGTCTCTACGACCGGTCCGAGCAGCCTGTCAAGTCGCAGCCCTACATGAACTCGTCGGGCTTCAACGTAGCGTCGCTAAAGCTTGATCTGGCGCCGCCCCCGACCGAGCCCGACGCGGTGCCGCCGACACGGCCGGCAGTTGCTCGGAAAAGAAAATCGACCGTCGCCACTGTCCAGCTCTCGTTCCCAGGGGCGAAGGACGAATTGGTCGATGCAGTGCCAGTTGAAGACCCCGCGACAGACGACGGCCCGATCGAGCCCACCGACACGATTGACGTACTTCTTCCATCACCTCGACCCTTGTAATGTGGTTTGTAGGAGTTGCGCAACAACGTCGAGAAGATTCGCGGCTACAACGACCTCCTCGACACCTACAGGTCATGCTCCAGCTCTTGCGACCCCATTTGTTGAAACATTACGCGTGCGTAGCCTGCATCAGTTTATCATTCGGAAGGGCCAAACGCTTTCCGAGACGCCGGAATTCATCTCGTTCAAGCGCATCACTGAAGACCTTTGGGGCAGCGTCTCGATGGCGATCCGCGAGCTCGAGACGCTCTTGGTCCACTACTCGGTGCCGCTCGCCTACATTGATGGTCAAAAGCTGCTCAAAATCGCAGCCATGGACGCGGTGTCACGCTCCAAGTCGGAGCTGCTCACATGTGTGCTCAACGTCGACGAGGTTACGACCTTTATGGCGCGGCCAGGCCAGCGCTTCAAGGGCGGGGATGGCCGGCACGCGGCGGCGATCGTCATCCAGTCGGTCTACCGCATGCATCGCACGCGGCGGCTGCTGCGGCAGCACCACGGGCACTCGTACGCGACGCACATTCAGCGCGTGTATCGAACGTACAAGTGCGTCAAAGACATCCAAGTCAAGCTACGACTGGCGCGCGAGGCCGACGCCCGCACATGGGAGACGCAAATGACCACGTTCCACGCCAACTGGGACAAGGTGGAGTGGACGCGTTGGATCGGATGGACTTGATATATTGATAGATCAAAATGCAACGGCGGGTCGTCGTCCACGTGCCGTCCTTCTCGGCCGAAGAGCGCGCGCGGCTCAACATGGACAACTTTGCGATTCGTCAGAATCTGCAGATGGCGCGTCTCTGCGCGATCGCGGATCCCAACGTCGACGTCATCTACATCTCGCCGTTCGAGCTCTCGGTCGACATTCAAAAGTACATGATGCGCCTGCTGCAGCTGGGCGGCGTCGCGGACCCGCACTCGCGCGTCCGGATGCTGCACCCGGAGAACGCCGAGCGCTTCCCCGAGCACTTTTCGCTGGCGACGATCCTCCTCTACTCGCCGCACTGTCTCAAGAAGATCAAACGCTACGTCCGCGGCAAGGAGGCGTACATCGTCGCAGGCACGGTGGGTCCCGAAGACAAGCGGCTCGCGATCCGACTGCAGCTGCCGCTGCTGGGCATGGACCCGGACCGCGCTTTGCTCTACGGCACACGCGTACGCTGTCTGTTTTGTCGTCTTCTTATGCTGGGTGTAGTCGGGTGCGAAGCGGCTTTTTACGCAAGCCGACGTCAACATTCCGTACGGCGCCCACGACATTTACGACGAAGACGAGCTGATTCTGAGCTTGGCCAAGCTCACGGCCGCCAACTTGCACCAAGGCATGTGGCTCATCAAGGTGCGTTGACTTTTAGTCATCCGTATCACTCTGCGTAGCTGGATGCGGACCCGTCCGACACGGGCTTGGCGGCCATCGACATGCACGCGCTCGAGTGCGTCAACAAAGTCCGCGCCGAGAAGCGCGCGATGAAGAACGACGAGTACTACAGCCAGCCAAACATCAAAGAAGGGATCGTGCGGGCGATCGTCGCCGAACTCAGCGAGCAATTTCACCGACTCATTTCGCCCTGTTTTCCCGACGTATGCGACTCAACTCTCTGATCGGATCCTCACTTGCAGTAGGTCTACCCGACGTGGCAGCACATGCGTCCCGTGGTCAACCGCATCGGCGCCGTCATCGAAGTACGAGCATATTGACTTGTTGGTATTCGACAATCGACACCGGCGTAGGCGTACCCCCCCAAGGTCCTTGCGCGCGTTCGCGCCAACGTCTTCATCGAACCGTCCGGCGGCGTGCACGTGACGTCGGCGCAGGAGCAGTTGATGCACGTCAAGAACAAGCACCAAAGCGTCGGCGCCGTGTACCCGCCAACGGCCGTGCCCTACGCAGCGATCCGCGTGCGTCGACGCATGTTCTTATTGCGTCTTATTGTGAGGACGATGCTTTTAGGGCGCGTCGTTGGCGGTCGCGCAAGCCATGTACGCGAGCGGCATCATTGGCTACGCGAGCATCGACTATGTGGCGTTTCTCGACGTCAAGACGGTCAACGGGAAGGCGGGGCCGCCGCACTTGCGGCTCTGGGCCCTCCAGCTCTTGCCGTGCCTCACGCCGACGGCCATGTCCTTCGTGCTCTTCACCTTTTTGTCGTGCGCGACGCTGGACGCGGCGACGGGCCGCAGTTTCCTCCCGCTGCCCGCACCGCGTCCGTCGTCGCTTGCGGGCCCGCCAGCAACCGAGACGCAGTTGGCGGTCGAAAAAATCTTGGGCGAGAGTTCGCCTGCCGCGACGATGGGGGCCGAGCGCGCCTACATTGCGCACGAGTACATCTTCCACCCGAACATGGCCACGCTCCAGTACGCCGTCTTCTTCAACATGTGCCGCGTGCACGGCGTGAGCTTTGACCTGCAGGTACGTCTACGTCGTCGACCGCGATCTCGTGTCAACAAGGTGGCGCGTAGAAATCGATTGGCGCCGCGTTCGTGTTGGCCGACAGCCTCACGGCCGGCGTCGTCGGGCTTCTCTGCATCGGCGAGTCGGACAAGGAGGCGGTGCGCTTGACCCGGGCCGCGCTTGAGCTCATTGGCGACCAAGTCGGCGTGCAGCCTGCACCGGACGCGCTCACGGGCGAGCGGCTTGGTAACTTTGCTGCCGTCCTCGGTGCGATCCGATTGCGCCACGACGACATGGTCAAGCGAGCGAAGAAGGCGCGGTCCAACACGTCTGCGTGCTTGGTGTAGTCTAACAAATTGGGTTCTATTATTTACGCGATTCAAAGGTTCTTAGATGTCAAAGGTCACTTTGGGCTTCTTGGAAGGCTTGTACGGCACGTTGCCTTTGGTCAAGTAGTGGACGCCGCGCTCGACGTTGATGTGGGCGACCTCCTGCGACCGCGATGTGTCGACGAGGTAGTCAAAAAGGCCTTTGGACTGCAGCCGGTACACCCCCGTCTCTTCGTCGACGGCCACAATGTCCTCGAACGAGCGCGCAATGAGCGCGAGGTCCGGCTGGCCGAGCTTAAATATGTGTTGGACGTCCGACTCGGTCACAAACGGACACGCGTTCTTCTCGTGCGACAGGGTGGCCGCGCCGACGATGGCTTCGAGGACCGGCTGCACTTTCTGCCACACGCGGCGCCGGCCTTTGCCGTACTTTTCCTCAAACACTTGGTCGTAAATCTCGTAGAGCGTCTTGGGCAACTCGAGGATCATGCCCGCGTCAATCTCCGAGTGGATCATCGCAAAGGCTTGGTCGACAAACTGGAGGTACAAGAAGCTGCCTTGGCTCTTGGCCTTGAGGAGGAAGAGGATGTTCTTGTCGTCGAGACCGTGCTTGTCCATGAGCGACTGCACTGCGATCGTGCAGTCGGCGGCAAACGGCCGGTGCTCCATGTGAAAGTGGAGCACGTCGTGCGTTGGCAGCGCCTTCAATACGCTGTCCACGGGCCGCGACGAAAGCAAAAAGAGGACCCAGCTCGGAAACTCGAGCGCGACATCGGCCAGCAGCGAAATGAGGTTCGTGCCCGGAGTCGACGCGTCCTCGTCGACAGCGTCGAGCACGATCACTTGGCTTTCGAGCGGCGCTGGCATCGACCGCAGCGGCTCAATGAGGAGCTTGGTCGCAAGCACGACCGGGTCGGGTTCTTGGATGAGGTACGCGAGGTTGAGGCGCACAAGCTGTTGCTGGAAGTCGGGCAGTTTGCACGAGATCTGGTGCGCGAGCGACATGAGGATCGCACTCGTCGCGTGGCGCTCGTCGTAGCGCACAAAGTGGCTCGCCATGATCTGTTCGGGGTAGTTGGACACGAGGTGGCTCAGGAGCGTCGACTTGCCGGCGCCCGCGCCGCCCACGACGTTGAGCACGCGCGACTCGTTCGTCGGGCCTGCGTCTTGCGCCCACTTGATGTACTGGTTGATGGCCCACGTGCGCGTCGACGGCAGCATCTCCATGGCCGGCCGCTGCGTGTTGAGGAACGGCAAGTGCTGGTTCAAGACGTTTTCCCATGGCTGCGTAAGCGCCTGGTCTTTGATGGGCTGACGCGTCGACTCGCGAAAGAGCTTGGACGACTCACGGCTTATTTTGGACGACTCGCGGCTGAGCTTGGACGACTCGCGGCTGAGCTTGGACGATGCCCGGATCGACTCGCGGACAACTGTGGACTCGCGCTTGGGCGGTGACGGCGTGCGGCTGGCAGCAGGAAGGTACGGCACCTTGGGGTTGGGCTCAAAGACCTCGGGCTCCTCAAGCGTCGAGCTCTCCGAGTCGGCTTCGCTCGAGACGGTCGCATCTGACATGACGCTGAGCTTGCGGTCCTCGGTGCGAAGCAGCGGGGTCGCTGCTGCACGCGGCTGTTGATGCATGGCGTCCACAAGCTGCATGACAGCCCCGCGAAGCATCGTCATTTCCTTCAGCAGGTCGTACTTTGTTGTATGGAGCTCCATCATGACGTCGCGACGAATGCCGTCGACGTGGCGCTTCATCTCATCGACAGCAGCGTCCATCGCCATGGACGGCGCCGGCGCATCCGAGGTATTCTCAAACCCCGTGGGCTCATCACGGTACGCTTTCGCTGGCACAATGTGGTTGGTCGCTTGGTTGGAGATGGCGCGGCGCGTGCTGTCGCGCACCGTGCCTTCGACGTGGTCGAGGCGCGCAATCGTCTCGCGCTTGTACTCGTCGAGCTGCTTGTTCATGCTCGCGACGGTCTCATGCAGCGTGTCGAGCTGGTAGCTCGAGTAGTTGGAGGCGGTGATCGCCGAGGCGGTCACGCCCGAGAGCGTCACGCGCTCGCGGGGCATGCTCGCGGTCACGTCGTCGCCGCGGAGGCTCATTTTGGACGCGCTCCTTCGGAAAAACTTGGCCATGGCGTGTGCGTGGCGGCGCGGTTGCAGGAATGACTGCAATGTGTAGGTGGCGAACCTCATGCAGCTGACTCGACGCGCGCATGATCTCAGCGCCACGGATTCTACATATGCAAACTACGATTTCTGGATCTCCTTCCGGATGCTGAGAGGCTAAAAATAGATTCTCTACAGGATTTCAACCAATCAAATGCGAGATGGACTGCGATACATGATTTCTCTGCCGCCAGATGCGGTAACGAGTCGGTCGCCAAGTCGTCCGTCAATTAAAGCACAAGCGCGTAGGCCCTCGTCTCTGCTAGAGCAGTGGCAGCGTACATGCGCCATGATAAACGCCCCTCCAGTAGAGCGTTGTACATATCTCCGCGTCAGGTCCTGAAGTTTTGTACAGTATCGCGCGCCCCGATATCCGATATAAACCAACGACGAACACGCTCGGAACACAAGGAAGCATTCGCACCGGTCGATGCGTGTTCGCCGAACCTTCGCGTCACTGGCTCGACGACGCGTCGCGGCCGATGGAGATGCGAGGTGCTGAGAGAAATCCTATCATTTTGGCGTAGGGTACGAGGAAAGAATGCGAGGATCGAGTTGCGGTTCGATGGACGGACTCTCACTGTCATTTTTGTACTAGTATCATGGGCGATGGGCCGCATTCGACAGCGGAATGCGAAGAGAGCTCATGGCGCTGTACCCACGTCGTCCATGGAGTCGTTGGTCGCACGGCACAGCGTTGGCAACGCCGTCGCGAGGACTTTATGTTCACGAAGAACTGTCGAGTTGATTCGAATGACGACGCGGGGCTGTGCAGCTACAACGAAGCCACGCACCGTTACCATGAAGGTATTTGGTGACCTACCTCGAGCGAGCGTTGGCTTGGAGTTGCTTTCTGTTGGGTGCTGCGTCAACGCCCGTCACTCAAATTGGACAGCACCCGAGCTGTAGACCGACTGTGCTGCATGCTTATCCCAAAGCTATTGTATTCAAGTGCAGGTGTCCTGTGACGCGCTGGAGTGGGCCGTTTTCACTGCACTCCTTGGTGAACGAACGTGTCTACCTCGATGAACACCGTTGTTTGGGAACTCGACTGTGTACTGCAAGAATTTTTAATGCTGCTTGCAGAGGAATGTCCATCTAATCGAGGAGCTTGATCATTGGCAATGACATGCGTGTTTCGTCGTTTACATTCGCAAGGCGACAAAAGAGGTTCATTGTTGTGTTGCTCGCCAGGTACATACATAACTGTCTCGTGTCAACGCCAAGTCAAAGCAAAGCCAACGACCGAAGAGCCTTCACGGGCCAGCATCGCTTGACGACACCGCGCCAGCATCGCGTCCAACGCATCAAGAGGAGTCAGTGCTCGTTGGCTTGATCGACTCGAACCAAGTCAGATTATCAATTCCCAAGCACCGCCTTAGGTGGAAACTCGGGCTTCTTTTTGGTTTGAAGACCTTCGTTTCTGTGCTTTGGGGGTGCTTGGATCGGGCGGTGAGTGGCATCGGGCCGTCCCGCTGCGGCCACGTCACTGCGGGCAACCGGACGCGATATCCGAACACAAATCTCCGAATACAGTATCCGGACATCAAGTCTTGGAGGTTTGCCACGAGCGAGGGCCTTTCGGGTTTGCCAACCGCACACTTTCGTCGAGCAAGTCATGCGTCCTTCCGCGGTCGTCTCGACCATCTTCGCGCTGTGCTGCTGCATGGGCCTCTCGCAGGCGGAGATCATCAACAAGTCGGTACGCCTCTGCGCATCAAGATGCGACTCTTCCGAGCTCTCGAATGACATGCAGCTTGGGCTAGGTCAAGCGCAGCTGGGACCTGACACGCCACGTGGCCAAGAGCCAAGTGGACATCACGTTCGCTGACGATACGGCGTCGGTCAAGACGTACGAAGTCGCGATCCCGCTCTACCTGGACGAGCATTTGGCGCTCTTGACGGCCAAGGCCGATAAGAACGTAGCGCTCGACGTTGTCAAGGGCAAGCTCGACGCGACCAAGCAGGCGCAGCTCTACACGGTGCACTTGAAGTCGCCGATTGCCAAGGGCGACGAAGGCTCCTTGAAGATCATTTCGCACTACAGCCGCGTCATGGTGCCGTACCCGGCCGAAATCACGCAGGCCGAGGACCAGCTCGTCATGTTCACGGCGCAGCACTTGTTCTTGTCGCCGTACGCGACGACGACGCAGACGACGCGCGTCAAGCTCGCATCCAGCCGCGTCGAGCAGTACTCGGAGTTCGCGCCCGTTTCGCTCAAGGGCACGACGCTCACGTATGGTCCCTACGCGGACGTGGCGGCGTTTGGGTCGCTGGCGTTCGCCAAGTCGCTCGTCGTGCACTTCAAGAACCATGCGCCGTTCATGACGATGACGTCGCTCACAAAGGAGATCGAAGTGAGCTTGTGGGGCCGCGTGAGTACCGAGGAGGTCGTCGACTTGTCGCACTCGGGTGCTGTGCTCAAGGGCGGCTTCTCGCGCTTCGACTACATGCAGATGCCGTCGGCGTCGTTCCGCCAGTTCACCGCGACGCTGCCCAAGGACGTGCTCAACGTCTACTACCGCGACCAGATTGGCAACATCACGACGTCGCGCATGCGCCAGACGACGTCCCGCACCGAGCTCGAGCTCAACGCGCGCTTCCCGCTCTTTGGCGGCTGGAAGACGCAGTACTACCTCGGCTACTCGGTGCCGACGCAGACGGTTCTCTTCCGGTCGGGCGAAAGCTACAAGCTCGAGATGGACTTTTCCACGTGCATTGACGGCGCGTCGGTCGACGACCTCACGCTCAAGGTCATTTTGCCCGAAGGCGCGCGCAACATCAAGGTGCACGTCCCGTTCGCCGTCGACGTCCAGGGCGAGACGACGCGCCAGACGTACCTCGACACGGCCATGGTCGGGCGCCCCGTCGTGCTCCTCAAGAAGACCAACGTCGTCGCGCAGCACAACGTGCCCTTCACGGTCACGTTCGAGTACCCGTCGCGTTTCATTTACCGCGAGCCGCTCCTCTTGATCGGCGGCTTCTTCGCCTTCTTTGTCGTCTGCATGGTGCTCTTCCGGCTGGACTTGAGCCTCACGAAGGCCGCTGTCTCGTCCGCGCCCAAGGCCAAGGTCGAATAGAGCACATGTCGTCGTTCTTGCATGCGACCGTAATTGAAACCCTTCTTCTCACGTGCAGTCGTCCCTACTACGCATTGGAGCCGCTGCAGCGACGCGTAGTACGTCGAATGGTAGAAACAGGAGCATAGACGTCTGCGACAAGCATCGACCGACGACGACGACCACGGAGCAGTCTCTCCTCAGCAGTACCTCTGGGACTAGATACCATCGTGGCCGATTTCCTGCGGCGGCAAGAGGACCGATGCATCCGAGGCTTCTTGGCAGTTGAAGCTGATGCGAAGTGGCCAACGCCATGTATGAGGCGTGCGAGAAGGGACGATGCTCGGTAGGTCTATAGCTTATAGTATTGTCACACCTAGACCTACCCTAATCCTCGAACACTGCGGCATCGATTGCTGACTTCCATTTGCCTTTACAGCGTAAAAGACGATTTGTCGTTTTTACCATCGAGCTAAACTAGCTTTCTACATCTCATTTCCCATTCATCGAGCGAGCGACCAAGCACCATGACTCTCTACAGCGCAACGTACCACCAGGACAAGGAGGCCCGTCGCGTCGCGGCTTTGGAAGCCCAGCTCCG
Source organism: Saprolegnia parasitica CBS 223.65 (assembly GCF_000151545.1). Classification (NCBI taxonomy): domain Eukaryota; phylum Oomycota; class Saprolegniomycetes; order Saprolegniales; family Saprolegniaceae; genus Saprolegnia; species Saprolegnia parasitica. The sequence continues at coordinate 435,582 of NW_012156418.1, forward strand.
CATCTCGCACCCGTTTCGCCGGCCTACCACCACCAAGTCGGTGGCCAAGGCTACGGCCAAGCCAGCTACACGCTCTGCCACTGCCACTGCGGTACGCTCTGCGCCTTGCGCTAGCAACAAGCCGATCGCGCGTTCTGCATCGGATTTGGCACGCGACCACAAGGTCGAGATCGAACGTCTGCAAGCCGAGCACCAAGCTGCTTTGGCTGCCATGACTGAGAAGCTGCATGCTGCCCACGACCACGTGCTGGAGCTTGCGCATCGCGTCCTTCGGCGCGATGACACGATCATGGCGCTTCGTCAAAAGCTCGAGCGTCGCGTTGCACGGAAGGAGGCCGAAGTTCAGCACATCAAGATGCACTTGGTCGACGCCAACACCGTCATCGCCGAGAACAAGACGACGATCTCGGAGCTCCATGAACAACTCATCGAGACCGAGACGGTCCTCGCTGACACGGTCGCTCAAAAGGACAACACGATCGCGCAGCTCTTGGCGCAAGTTGCGAGCCTGACAGCAACGACCTCCAACGACGCGCTTGACGCCGCCCACGACCACGTGCTGGAGCTTGCGCACCGCGTCCTTCGGCGCGACGACACGATCACTGCCTTGCGGGAGAAGATGGAGCGCCGCCTTGCACGCAAGGAGGCCCAGGTGCAGCACATCAAAATGCACTTGGTCGACGCCAACGCCACCATTGCCAAGAACAAGAACACGATCACGCAGCTCAGTACGTGGGTCAAGAGCCTCGAGACCAAGATTCACGCAGCCATCGCCTCCAACGACACGCTTCTAGCGACTCTGCACCAGCCAACTCGAGTTAACTTGTGGTCGAATGGACCGCCGCACTCGACGGACGACTTGGATTCGCTCGCATCGTCCGAGATGGAGCCGCTTGCAGAGCCATCGCCTTCCCATCCCATCAACCGCGTCCGGCAACTCGTCGACGCCTCTTCCAACTCCAGCAGCAAGGACGCTGCGACGTGCCAGACGCATTGGATGTTCAACTAGTACTAGGGAATAAAATCTAATATAACACGAAAATCGAAATCGATAAATCTCAAGAGATGTTTGAGACTGTTGCGATGAACACAGACATCGCTGTCGGCACGACCTCACGTCACGATGCGAATGAGTGAGGCAAAGGGAGAAGACGCGACGACGGCAGGTCCAAAATGCACTGAATAAAATTGAATTCTTCTTAGTTTATTGCCTGCTGCTAGTCGACTGTTTACCACCGCTTGCTCGTGGCTTTGCTCGTGCCCTTGGTGTTGGTTGCGCTGCTGTTGTTGTTGTTGTTGTTACCGCGCATCGCGTTCGAGTTGCCCTTGGCGTTGTTGGGCCGCGCGTTGTTGGTGCTGCGGCTGTCGTTCGGGCGGCGGTTGCCCGCGGTCGAGGCCTCGTCCTTGGTGCTCAGCGCCGCCGAGCGCAAGTCCATCATGCGCTCGTTGTTTTCGACGAGCGTGCCAATCTTGTCCGAGAGCTGGAGCGCGAGCAGCTGGAGGCGCGTGCGCTCGACCTTGTGAAGCACGATCGACTGCGAGCCCTGGTCCCACGCACCCTGGAGCTCCTCGTTGATCATCATCTTGGACACGACGCTGTGGACGGTCTTCGAGTCGAGGCCAAACATGGCGCAGAGCTGCGCGAGGTTGAGCGCTTCGTAAGCATCCGAGAACGCCATGAGGTACGAGCGGAGCGCTTCGACCTGGATCTTGTGCTGGACCATGGCCTTGACGCGCTCCGAGACACCGGCGCCGGGGAAGAGATCCCAGACCGCGAGGCCGCAGATGAGCTCCTTGCTGTACTGCCAGTTGCCCTGGGCCATGGCCTTGGCCGCCGACACAATGTGGTCGCGCGTGTTCTCGGGCGGGCCCGCAAACACGAGGCGGTCGTGGAACTCGAGGAGCTTGCGGAACGCCTTGGAGATGACGCGGCGACGGTCCTGCGTGCGCGAGAGCACCATGTTGGGCACTTCGAGCAGCATGGCCGACGTCAAGTGGCAGAGCTCGAGGAGCTCCAAGTTGATGTGCATGTGGTACGGCACCTGGCGGCGGCGCTCGAGGCGTTCCTGGTCCGGGTCGCGCTCCTGGTGGCGGAACGACGCGAGGCCCTGCGCGAGGAGCTCCTTGGTCTTGGAGCCCGTGCAGATCTCCGAGAGGCACGCGTGCGCTTCCCACATGAGGCCCGAGCGGAAGGCACACAAGCCGAGCTGCGCCATCATGCGGTTGAAGAGGATTTGCGTCGCAATGTCCGTGTGCACGATCGTCTCCTGCAAGTGCGACATGAGGAGCAGGTCGCGCGCTTCGTGGAACCGGTCGTGGACCGCGTGGTGGTAAATGTGGCAGAGCATCGCGCGCGTCTTGCTGCGGTCGTCCGCGTGCTTGTACACAAAGAGGCAGAGGTCGTTGAGCTCCGTCTCAATGTCGAGCGGCGCCACCTCGACCGTCGGCTGGCCGAGGATCGACGCCGGGTGCATGAGCGACGGGTTGTACGCCTTGATGGGCACGGCCTTGGCGGTCGTCGACTCGGACGCCGGGTGCAAAAGCGCCGGCTCGCCATACTTGGCACGCTTGGCGTTCGAAACGTGGAGCGCCGACGCGATCGACTCGTGCTTGTAGTACATGAGCTCGGCGCGGATGAGCGCGACTGAGGCCGCGCGGACAAAGTCCGAGATGCGCACATAGTAGGCCTGGACGCGGCGAGCGAGCTCCGAGAGAAGCGCTTCGTCGTAGAGGCGCGCAATGTACTCGGCCGTGTGCGGGTCCATCTGCTGGAGGCTCTTGGTGTATTCGTCCGTAAGGCGCTCGATGAACGCGGCGAGGTCACCCGAGACCTTGATGACGCCCTTGGAGCCAGCGACCGGAAGGTGGTCAGCGACAGAGTCGTCGTCTTCCTCGTCGTCGGCCGTCGCGTCGGCGTTGTTGCGCGATGCCGTGACGCGGATGATGTCCGCCTGGTCCTCGGAGGTCAGCGGCGCGAGCGTGAAGCCCGTGTTCTTCTCGAGGAGGTCCAAGATCGTCTGCATGTCGCTGTGCGCCTGCTTCCAGAGACGCGTCGAGAGCACCTTGTCGATCTTGCTCGACGTGTCAAACATCGTAGCGCCGACCATGTACATGGTGGCCGTGAGCTCACGGGCGGGGCCGAGGCGGCGCGAGTACTGCACGAGCTTGCGGAGCGCCGAGAGCTGCTCACCAATGTCCGTACCGCGCTTACCGCGAAGGGCAATGACCTCCTTGATCTTCTTGTCAAAGCCGCTCTTGGAGAGCTTGAGGTCTTCCTCGGCGGCGGGCTTCTTGGCCTCGGCGACGACCTTGACCTTCTCGGCACGGGGCGCCTTCGGGCCCTTGACCTTGGGACCCTTGGTGTTGACGGCAGGGGTCGCCTTCAACCAACGCGCACGGCCCTTGAGGAGGTTGACGTTGGCGTCGTCGTCATCGGACGACGAGCTCGAGCTCGAGCTCGAAGCCCAGTTGTCCGAATTATCATCGTCATCCGAATCATCGTCGTCCGAGTCCTTGTCGTCCGACGACTTGTCCGACGACTTGTCCGAATCGTCCGAAGCGCTGTCCTTCTCCGAGTCGTCGTCTGAATCCTTATCGCTGTCCTTGTCCGAGTCAGAATCCGAGTCCGAGTCCGAGTCGGAGCTCGAGTCGCTCGACGAGCTGCTCTCGGGCTCGCTCTCAAAGGCCGACGGGTCAGCACGGTATTCCTCGAGCTGCTTGACAATGGCTTCGTTGTGCTTCTTGATCTTGCCCTTCATGCGGATGAGCGCCTTGGAGTTTTCCTTGCTCATCTTCTTGTCCGACTTGTTCTTGAGCGACGTCGTCATCGCATCTTCGAGCTGCGCCATGACGCGGATGTAGTACTTGGGGTACCCGTTGGCCTGGATGGCCTGCTTGGCCTTGGCGTTGTCCATGGTCTTGGCCATCACATCAAACTCGCCCTGGATCTTGCTCCAGTCGTTGATCTTGAGAAAGTTGGTGATGAGCGCGCACGCCGTCTGGAGCGCCGTTAGCGCCTTGTCCTTGGCCGAGACGACGACGCGGACGTCCTCATCCGAGTCCGAGTCCGAGTCCACGCCCAGCGGTTGGCGGCGATCTTCACGTCGACTTCGCTCGAGCTCGAGCTCTCGCTACCGCTGTCCGACTCGGAGGACGACCCGCCCCAGAACTTGCTCGCCATGGTCGCTTGGAAATGGGGCAATCAATGGCAACCGGGACAAGCCCAATATTCCCTCTTTCCACTGAACACGAGAAATAAAAACCCACCGCTTATCTCTATAAACCCACGCATTAAATCCTCAAATTCCAATACCTCTGTAGACTGAACGGCGCCACCTCCAGTAATTTCAAGTGCGCAACCTCTTGGGCGCGATATTCATTTTGAGAGGTTGTCTCGGACCGCCTTGCTACGCCGTCAAGCGTCCATCATGACATCCCCATGGACGTCCTTGACGACGACGTGCATGGCGCAGTGCTGCATACACATTCGTGTACTTTGGACCTTGGATATGGCAAGCCATACCAACACACGATCGAATCGAGCGAACAGAGAGGATGGAGCGCGTCGCGGGCTAAAGAGGCGTGGGTTTAGCCATTCCTCGTGATTGGCTGGTTTCTTTTGACCATTCGAATGCCCCACAAACCTCGATTTGTAGTAGCGATGTTGGCTCGAGCGGTGGCCGGCTTGCGCCTGACCGCGCGTCCCGTGGTGCGCGTGACCAGCGCAGCCTTCTCGACGAGCGCCAAGGGCGACGACAGCAAGAAGCCCGTCGAGGACGACGACGAGACCGACCCGGACACGTGGCTCGGCTTCAACGGCGACCTCGACGCGGCGACCGAGGATGGTACCGCGACGTGGCTCCAGGCCGTCCGCACGGTCATCGACCTCAAGGAAGAAGAGAAGCTCGAGGCGCGCCGCAAGCGCCAGGAAGCGCACGCTGCGCTCCAGATCACGCGCGTTGTCGAGATTGACGAGCTTGGCCGTGCGTACGGCACGGGCCGCCGCAAGACGAGCAATGCGCGCGTGTGGATCAAGCCCGCCGCCGAAGAGGGCAAGGGCACGGTCCGCGTCAACAAGATGGACATGGTCGACTACTTTACGCGCGACACGCACCGCCACGAGCTCCTCCTTCCGTTCCTCGAGATCAAGCGCCTCGGTCATTTTGACGTGATGGCCAACGTCCGCGGCGGTGGCCTCAGCGGCCAGGCCGGCGCCGTGCGCCACGGCATCAGTCGCGCGCTGGAAAAGTATAACCCGGACTACCGCGTGCCGCTCAAGAAGGCTGGCTTCATGACGCGTGACCCGAGAATGGTCGAACGCAAGAAGCCCGGTCAGAAGAAGGCGCGCAAGCAATTTCAGTGGGTTAAGAGATAGAGTGTACACAGTAGGCCATATACAGACGCCGACGGGCTTTGCAAAGGTACCGCAGCGATGCAGTGCGATCGTAATACACACGCCGTCTTCTGTGCTATTCCACCGACTTCGAAACCTTCTTACACATCACAAGCATTACCACATAGAAGCGATTGACGCCGCTGCGCCATTATTGCACCCCTCTGTCTGCACCCTCAGCTTCAGCGTACATGCAGTGCCGGCTGCAGCGTGCTTGTGACACCTGGATCGGCGCAGCCAACCCCGGAGTTTTTCCGGACAAAGAGGAGTGGGTGGTCAGGACTGGGACGTCGGTTTTGGTTCAACTTGCTGTTCATCTCATTCGTCGATTTTACGGCCGCAGCAAGTAGGAGGTCCCAGTAGAGAGACTAGAGACGAAGAGGAAGAACGCGCATTCGGTATCTCCGCCTGGTGAATCCTATCTGTACCAGGCGGTCAAAAGTAATGCCATAGCGACCCGTGATGCTTCTATAGTTAGATGACGAACAGCGCCCGTCTGATTGTTGTCTTGGAAAGGTATCGTACATTCTGATCGACCGAAACGTAGTTAGTTAGAGCTTCGACTTATTGGCGAATTCGCCCGGTGGTTCTGCGCGTCCATCGCATGGACTCCGGTATAAATTTACATTCAGCCAAAACCAACTTGCTTTTGTTTGAAATGGCGGCGCTCTACGTGCGCTGTCGTTATAGAAAAGCACACACCTTGAAAGCAACCGATTGAGCATCCGCGAGAAACTACAATACATCTAATACACACCATTACGGTCCTTCCATTATATCCCTTCTTCGAAGCGAGCTATGTCGTGGCAGTCAAGAAGGTTGCGATTTGGTGCAGCTTGGCCTCGACGTCGTGCTGCTTTGCCACCACTTGGTTGTACTCTTGTTTGTACGACTCGGACTTGGCTTGGGACTTGGCGAGAGCGCTCTGGAGGCCCGCGAGCTCCTTCTCCGTGTCTCGTCGACCGCTGGCCAAATACGCCTTTTCCTCTAGGACGCCGATAGCATGTGAGTTGGTCGATCAGAATCAGAGATTTGCCTTACGCCGCAAGCGAGCGACCTCCGCTTTCGTCTCTGCAAGCGCTGCAACAAGGACTTTGAGCGTATCTTCGTGGCCACCGACGGCGGAGAAGCGGCGCTGCAGCTTGTGTCGCCCCAGTATTGCCTCTTCCTTGAGGAATGCGACCGACTCGGCGTCCTTCTCGAGTTGCTCGACTTTAGCTTGGCTCGCTGCATTCCGTGCCTCAAGGGCGCTAACTTTGGCGTGGCCATCTGCAACGTCCTGCTTGGCTTGCGCGATCTTGCTCTGGAGCTCGGTCATGTCGGCGCGCGAGTAGCTTATCGCGACGCTGTGCTTGATCATTGTACCCGTACAATCCGATCTAGAGTACGCCCCACCCCGTCACGGTTTGCTAACCGCCAGGTATTTTTGGAGATAGAGGACTCTTTGGCCCTCATGGACTCTGCCAACCTTGCGGGATGTTACCAGCTCTCCTGTAGGCATAGTCTAGGTAGATCGCGTTTACCGGTGATTTGCTGCCAAACGACGCTAAGATCGGTTCTGCAGCGCACGTTACAGCGCTGCTCCTGCTGCCACGTATGAGTATCCTCTCTCGTCACTCTCCCACTCTCTTTTCGGCAACGGAAGATTAAACGTGGCACTCATGGCGGCGCACATGCCGAAAACAAGAATTAGCTTCTACCACGTATCGGATACAAAAAAGAAGACGATTTTGAACTCAATCTTTCGTCCGGATACAATGCAGCCAATCATCGACGCGTTGTAGCCACATACAAAAAGATTGATGTTCATGAACGGGGGTGGACCGTTTATCCGGCAACGAGCGAAGAAGGGACTAGCCATATTTGTGAGGACGCACGCGATGGACAAGTACCGCAAGGCCAAGCCAACGACCAAGCCCTCGGAGCCCAACCAAGTGCGTGTCGGTGAGTTCGCTCATGCATTCCATGACAAGAAGAAGCACGTCGCCAAGGTGAAGAAGCTGCTGCGCAACGGCGCCGTCGTCGTGACTGCCCACGACACGGCCATCGTCAATGCCGTGACGGTGGCCGAGTTGGTCAAATCGACGCTGGCTTGTGTGCACTCGGTGGTTCACATCTCGACCGTCAACATTGAAGAGATCTATGAGCCTCTCGAGGAAGGTCTGGACGTGGTCACGGTGCCTAAGCGCGTTTCGGCGATTTCAATCCACCTCAGCACGGATGCAACCACGATCAACACGGCGGACGCCAGCTACACGCAGCCCTTGTCGCCGCGCCAGGTGGCTCGCAAGCCCCAACAGGATGGCACACCGCCATTGTCGGATGGCGCCTCCAAGCACCGCACACCCCGCCCGGTACGACAGGCCGTCGCCACAACGGAAGAGGCATCGCCGTTGCCAGAGACCGTCGAAGAAAAGTCACCGGCACCCAAGAAGCGACGCGACAAGAAGCCTCGGGCGGTGGTAGATCCAGTACCCATCGAAAACAGCACCGTTGAAGCCGGTGCTGCTCTCGATGTCGATGTCGCCTTGAAGAAGGGCAGTCAGTCCCGCAAGCCCCGAAAGCACTCAAACGAGCGGAACGCGGCTGGTGAACATTCAGGCAACACGGCGAATGGCGCACCTATCGATCGGCCGGCACGTCGTGGTTCGCGCCGTGGGTCGACCGAGACCGCGCAAGTGGTTGTCCCGAGCAACGACGCCACGGTGGTGCAAGTCGACGCCGCGCCGACCAAGAGCGAACGGGCGCCGCGGCGAAACAACCGTGGTCCCCGACCCGACACGGCGCCGACCAACGGTGAAGCCAAGCAAGGCGGCGAGCCGGACGGTCGACCGGCGACGGGCCGTGGCCGTCGTCATCGCGGCAAGTCGGAAGCCAGCAATAGCAAGCAGGAACAGGAACAATAAAACCTCTCGTTGTGGCGTATCTTGGTAAAGTTGGGTGTTTTCATCCTCCCTCAAAATACCAGACCGTCCATTCTAGTGCAGGATGCTCGAGCATGGCTTCCTGAACCTCTGCAAGCCGAAGGGCATGACGTCGCACGCGTGCGTCGCCAAGTTGCGCCACCTCCTCAAGACCAAGCACATTGGCCACGCAGGAACGCTCGATCCGATGGCCACGGGCGTGCTACCGATCGCTGTGAACCGCGCGACCAAGTTCATCCAGGTGCGACGACGACGAGGGCATCCGCACCTCTTGATGTGCATGGTGCGCAGTTCTTGCACAAGGCCAAGGCCTACGATGGCACGATCCGGTTCGGCGTCACGACCGACTCGGACGACATTACGGGGTGCATCGTCGCCGGAGCAGTGCAATTGTGCTGATCGAGCCACCTTGCTGTAGCACCGTTCTCCTCGAGTGCCCCGTGCCCGAGCTTACACACGCCCGCGTAGAGGCTGCACTGCGAGGGTATACTTCCATTCATCGAGAAAACCTTCCATTACGACAGCGACGCGTAGGTTCGTCGGCAACATCATTCAGCGCCCGCCGGTGGTCAGCGCGATTCGCATCGACGGCGAGCGGCTCTACCACTTGGCCCGCACCGGCAAAGTACGCGCTCCATGCTACGACTCATGTTCGCTCACAATGCATAGGCGACGCTCGACGACGTACCACTGCGGCACGTGACGGTCCACGGCATCCAGCTCCATACGTTCACGCCTGGCGACTACCCCGAGGTCATCCTTCGACTGGCCATGTACGCGCTTCTACATAATGGCACTCTAGGCGACAATCTCGGTCGATTGCAGCGAGGGCACGTACATCCGGTCGATTGCGCGCGAGTGTGGCGAGGTGCTTCTCGTCCAGAACGGAGACATCCCCGCCGGCGCCACGCTCGCATCGCTCCACCGCACGCGCAGCAACGGCCTCACGCACGAGTCGAGCTTGACACTCGAGCAAGTCGAGCGCTGCGTTCAGGTACTCTGCACCACGAGCATTCTGGTCGCTGCACCACTTGGCTAGGACGGAACGCTGGTTTTGACGCCACCGGAAGCCCTCCTCCAGCACCTGCCACGCATTCACATGTCGCCCGCCGTCGAGCGTGTCTGGCGCAACGGCCAAGCGCTCCTGTGGCCCGTGGCCGATGTCCTTGACGCGCCGCCGTCAGCAAGTCCTATGACCACGGCGGTCTATAGCGACGGCGGCGCGTTCCTCGGTGTCACGACACTGGCGCTGGACGACGCATCACGTTATTCGATTACAGGGTCGCGTCTGCTTTTGCATCCGTAGACGGCATAAAGTCCTCGGCGCGGAAGCTCTGCGCGGCGCGGATCTGGCGCAGCCACTCGTCGCGCAGCGCGGTCGACGACACGCGAAAGATTGCTGACCGCGGCGCCTTGGCAATGATGCGCTTGGGTAGAATATACTTTGACGTGGGCAGCGCTGCTTCCAAGAACGCGAGATCCTCGTTTGCGTTCTCCTCGTCATCGACGTCTTCGTCCGGGGCCGACAGACTATCGTCTTCCAATGACGCCTCGCCAAGGTCCATCGTGGTAGGCGCGATTGCAACCGGCGCATGCTCCGAGATAACAAAGCCGACGTCCCCATGTGCTGCGACGTCGCAGTGCACGGCGATGAGCGACACGACCGAGTGCTGCAGCATCTCGACATTCGTCGCCTTGGCAGCCTCCTCGGTCGTAAACCAGTTGAGGTAGCCGCACTCGAGCTTGAGGAAGACGCGGCCCCAGCGCTGGAGTCGGCTGCGGGGATGGAGCTTCTCGGCCGGCGTGAGCAAGATGGGCGCTGATACGAACGTCGCAACGCACGTCGACGTCGTTTTGGCCGTGACGCCATGGGCCTTGAAGAGGTTGATCATCTACGAGGCGCATGCAAATGGCGATGCTAGAGCCACATAATCACTTGAAGCTGGATGGCCTCGCGCTTCGTGTCGTCCGTCGGGTACCGAGCGTCGTCCATGATGATCCCTTGCGTCCCATCAAGGTCGACGACGCGGCCGTTAATCGAGACGAGCACGCTGCCTACCATCGTCGACGCTACTGCATCCAAACTAGCCGTACAAAGTGTTCGTCTACCTGGCGTGATCGAGAGGGTCGCGTCGACGACGCGCAGGACCACCATCGAGTTACCAATGCGATCAAAGAGGAACCCAAACCCATGGTTGATGGTCTCGCGGAGGCAAAAGGCGACACGCTCAAAGACAGGCGGCGCACGCACGGGGCTAGGTGGCCGTGGCGCCGATATACTCGTCGTCGTAGAAAGAGGAGGAAGAGTGGCCGGCGGCAGCGCCACGACAGGCTTGGCGATGCGAAGCGGCCACGGCTGCTTGGTCGCACACCGCGCGTTCAAGGCGTCGCGGATCGCACGCAGCTCATCTGCATTCATCGCGCTTTCTTCTATCTATAGCTCAACGGTACTCCTCCCAAGCGCCTCCTACCTACCGGTACCGTACTGAGACGCAGTGCAATGAGTTCGTAGTGCAATGATGCCCATGACCAGCAGATGTCATCACGGAAGCTTCCATGCTTCAAGAATGAGCGCCGTCGCCATAGCTGGCGCGTGTCGACAGGCCGAAGCCAAACCGGATCCGGATACACAGGAGGGTATCAATGACGTGCGTTGACTTGCATTTTGTATATCTCGGCCACCGATCATCTTTCCACCCCGAGCGTCGGAATCGCGCGCCGAGTGGCTAATCGCACGCCACTCTTGTGCTGCAGCGTGCTGCGTGGGCTACTCGGAGCAGTAGCGTTGCCACGTAGGAAGAGTATCTCAGTCGCCGCCGTCGCATGGCGCCTTAGACACCGCGCTCGCGGTGGTGCGCAAAGGACGCGGCGCGGACGAGTGGGCCGTGTGTCGCTTCCGTCTTGGGTACCTATTTTTATGGCCATGGATGGAGTGTAACTAGGGACCAGGTCGTCGTGAGGGATGTATACGTACTAGCAGTGTGCATACGGGACACGAGACGACTGTCAGAGCCCCATGAACGCCGCCCGCAGAGATGAGCGCTCCAGAGGAAGCTACTTGAGAGCTCTATATTCTGACACGAAGGAGACTGTCCCGAGATGCAGTCAGATTGCAGTCCAGAGTGTTCCGTGGTTCAATTGCATCAATAGCCTTAGGTTGTTGTGGCATCCTGTGACATCTTCAGCCTCGTACGCGCTGGGAAAGATGGTCTTTGCTTGCTCGTGGCTCTGAAATGCGTAGCTGTGCAGGCAGTACGCTCAATGAGAGGTAGTCATCGCGGTAGCGCGCTCAGTGGGGTACTGTATTAAGCCGCAGAGCCAAGGCGTTGGGTGCATTTAGCCTGTCCATCGATGCGCACATTCAACCTCCTGCGATACGTCGTGTGAGCAACGCCGGCGCTACGCTGGTACTCGCCAGCCTCGATCGCTCAGCGACTGGTCTCGCTCGTTCGTTCCATTTCCAATTCCGCTGCCATGTTGATGCGCTTCCTCGGTCTTCTTCTCACAGGCGCCGCGACGGTGGCCGGCTTCACGGGCGACGGCACGGGCTACCACCTCTCGGACCCCAAGACGGGCAACTGCAACTTCATGAAGTACCCGTCCGCGGCGACGACCCACTACGTGGCGCTGGCCCCCAAGTTCTTTGACCACACGATGGGCTGCGGTATGTGCATCCAGGCCAAGTGCAGCGACAGTGCGTGCGCGGGTGCGACGGCCACCGAGACGTTGTACGTCGTCGACCAGTGCCCGGGCTGCATGGACGAAGACATTGACATCTCGCCCGAAGTCTTCCGGAAGCTCACGAACGGCATCGAGCCCGGCGCCTCAAGATGACGTGGTCCTTCGTGCCGTGCCCGATCTCGGACTCGATCTCGATCTGCAAGAAGGCAGGGAGCAACAACCACTGGCTCGCGCTCCAGCCGACCAACACGCGGACCGGCGTCGGGTCCGTCTCGATCAACGGGTCGCCCACCAAGATGGTCGCGTCGGCCTTCTACTTTGTCGTTGAAAGCGTCCCTGAGATCGACCTCAGCAAGGTCCTCGTGTCCCTCTCGCCCGCGGGCGGCGGCACCGCGGTCTCGGCGACCGTCGATCTGAGTGGCGAAGGCTGTGCGACGACCAGTGTCCAGTTTGGCGGCGGCCCGGCACCTGGCCCAGCTCCCACTTCTGCGCCGACACCAGCTCCGACTCCGGCTCCTACATCCGCCCCTACACCCGCCCCTACACCCGCCCCTACACCCGCTCCGACGCCGGCCCCGACGCCGGCCCCGACGCCCGCACCGACAGACACCCCGACGACAACACCCCCTGCGACGTCTGCCAACGCTACGACAGCTCCGACGACGATGACGCCGATCCCGGCGCCGACCGAGGGAGCTCGGCTGGAGAGCGACGCGACGCCTGCGCCGTCCACACGCGGGACGACTCCGTCGCCGCCGGTCGTTGAGGTGTCCAACCAGAGCAAGGCGGATCCCACTGGCACGTCGCCGCTGATCATTGTGCTCGGCGCGGCGTGCGCCGTGGCTGTCGGCGCCGTCGCGATCGCGATCGTCGTCATCAAGCGCAAGCAGCGCATGGACAAGGAGAACGACTTTGACAGCGACTTCAACCTCGCAGCCATCGTGTCGCACCGCGAGTCGAGCGTTGCTGTCTTGTAACCACGGTGTACATGGCTTGAACGTAGATAGTATCTGTCCTGTATTTAATCCTACCAACGTGGTATCCATATATCCCAAAACTATTCGCGCACCAGGACAATGCCACAGCTCGGCGTAGGCAGCCAGTGGTGCTTCCGTCGTGCTCCGAGGACGATCGATGGCCATCCCGAAGACCTTGGTGTCACTGGTCGTAGAGGGTCCGAGGACGGTTGGCGTCGAGGTCGAGGATGGCCAAGACAACGTCCTGCGCACACGCAGCCAGCGCGTCCTCTGCTTCGTCAGGCGATATGGGAAACTAGAGACCAGCAGAATAAAAAGGCTCACATACTACGTGTACTACGCGTCTACCAGCGTCAGGAGGAGATCCAGGTCCATGGGATCGCAGCCCTCGGCGCAGTGAGTCCGCGTCGCGTCGCCTGGCAGCATCAAAAGGAACACGCGCAGATCTACGTTGACCATAAGAACGTCACTTATAATATGAGATCCAACATGGTAGGAGGCTCGACTTGGTTGCAACCACGGCTTGGACGAGGCTGACGAGCCACGGGTCGCGTGCCACGAGGAGGTCCTTTAGCCTCTACAAGCAACGGCGAAATGCTTAGAACCACAGCGCGTTATCGTACCCGAAGCTTGGCCTTTTGCAGCGGCAGCTCGGCTTGAAGCTTGGAGACGCAGCGCAGCACCTGCATCGCCTCGTCCTGAGTCAACCCCATCTCGCAAGATCTGCTCTTCTCTCATCCGGATACGCAAACCGAATTCGCCTACACAGTACCTCAGCTTCCACTGCACAGGTCGCCAGGTCGCCGCCAGGTCACGATGGGCCATGGTCATTGGTCTTGGCCCGCGCTGCCACACAGTTCTGCCACGCGGGATGGATCATTCGAGAGCCTCCGGATAAATAAGAAGTATGCGGATGCGTACTTTGACCAACCGAAATCATTGCAATTCCGCCATCATGCTGCGCCGCGTCCTCTGCTCGACGGCTCTCCGCACGTCCGCCCGCTTGGCCCCGCGCTGCGTGCGGCCGACGTCG
>NW_012156418.1:449688-466477 GCF_000151545.1 Saprolegnia parasitica CBS 223.65
GCGATGAACCGAGCGAGAACTAATGGAACGAAGACAGTAACTGGCGCGCGTAAATGGCTTATGCGATCTCGTCTCTCCCTCTCCGACAAAACGCGATGTAAAATACATTGACTTGGTTCTCCTCGACAAAGCAGGACCTTGTTTGTTCCCAACCCTCTAAACTCCTCTGTATTTACAGTCGTACCCATTCGATCCGTCCAAGCAAACGCCAAAGGAAGCGAATGAGGTGTGCTCCACCTCCTCCTCCTCTACACAGACGTGCGAACCGACGAGTCCATCCCAGTGATACTACTGCAGCGGTAGCGCGTCGAGCGAAAAGCAGCTGCGTTTTCTTAGCCTTCGTCTTGCTGTTCGATAATGATGCTCGTCTCCATCGTGTCCATCGAGCCAAACTTGTATGGCTTTCCCGTCTGGTCTTGGTGCTCCGCTTCGTACTCCCCGACAAAGGCGTCCTACAAGAAACGATAGGAGCGGTGATTACAACTTGCAATTACGTACAAGCGTCGAGGCGACGACGAGGTTGAGGAGAATCGTGACGCCAATGAGGTGAAAGGTCACAAAGTACCAGCGCGCGTACTTAGACGTGACGCACACAAAGCCATCCGCGAGGACGAACCAGTTGTTGACGATGAGGAGCTCGAATAAGAGCACCATGCCGCTGGCCATGTCGTTAAAGTTGTTGGCCATGTACCCGTCCTGCGTGTACAAGCTCGTGGGGCACTCGACGCCCATGCGGCCGGGCGAGATTTTCCCGCCAAAAGCTGCTGGCCGAGCGTCGCAAAGAAATACAAGGCGCAAAACATGATCACGAGGAGGTTCTTGCCGAACGGAAGGAGGCGGAACCACGTCATGCAAAAGACGCGGTACCTACGAATCCATATCGGACCATACCATTGTCCATACCGAAGCCATACCGCTCGACGTTGATGATGAGGCGGAAGAGTCGCAGGCAGCGGGCGACGAGGAGGATCTTGACCATGACACGCGACGCCGGGTCGTACGGCAGGTACGCGTACACATCGACGGCGACGACGGCCACCGTAATGAGGCAGTCGAACCGGTTCTTCATCGAGCTCCAGTAGACAGCGCGGCCGTCGACGACGATTTTGAGAAGCATCTCGAGCAGGTACACGAACGAGAAGATCGACTCGATGCGCTCCCAGACGGTAAACTCGGACGCGAGCGGCATCGGCTCACCGTTGAGGACGGGGAGGGACTCGAAGACGATGAGGAGCGCGTTGACGACAAGAACGACGTCGATCGCGAGTTCAAAGCGCGGGTGGCGCACAAACATGCAGAGCGAGTGAAAGCCGTCGCTGTGAAAGAGATGCGGGAACCAGCGCTGGACCTCGGAGGGCGGGAGGCGCTTCTTGGAGAGCGCGGAGCGGAGCACGACGCAGATGTTGGCAAACTCTTGCCACTGCAGCTTCTCGTCGCCGTCCGAGTCGAGCTCGTCAAAGACGAGCTGCATGCGGCTCTTCTTGATGTACCCAATGTTCTTGTAGTGGTTCATCTTGTGGAAGAGGCGGAGGCACACGTCGCGCGGCACGGCGAGCTTGGGGGAGGGCGGGCCGAGGTACCATTCGTCGTGTCGGTGGTCCCAGAGCTCCTTGGTCGAGTACGATCGAAAAAGCGACGGCCGGCGCGTCAACATGGACGAGACGTTGCAGAGGATGCGGAACGCGATCTGCAGCTTTTGCTCGCGCGTGTGGTCGCGCTTCTTCTTGAAGGCTTCGAGGTTGACGGAGAAGTTGTTGTAGATGACGGCCAGCACGACGTTCATGAGGAAGAAGAGCCCAAAGCAAAGGAAGAACGCGAAGAAGATGACGACGACGCGGTGCTTGTTGTACGCGGGCATCATAATGTCCGGAAAGTTCGCGGTCGTGAGCAGAATGAGCATGTTCCAGCACGCTTCGTAGATATTGGGCATTTGCGCGTCGCCTACTCCGCAGGAACCTGAATCCTGCATGTACATTGGCAGTCGAAACACGACCTTCTTCCGTGTTGTCAAAGAGCATCGTGGCGACCCAGGCGAAGAAGACGACGAAGACGATGACGAGGCTAATGATGTTGTGCACCTCGGCGAGCACTTGCGCGATCTTGCGCGCGGTTCGTCGAATGTTCCGGTTCTTGACGGCGAAGATCATGACGCGCAGGTACACCTGCGCATACGGCGTCCACACTTGGTGCGGAAAGGCCGCGCTCAGCGCTAGCGTCGTCATCGCCAGCAGCACGAGCGCCAAGACCGCGACGCTACAATCGACCATGATGCGACATAGACGTCGATGCAGAAGGTCGCACCTGTCCTTGCGGTTCGTAAAGTTCTCTTGGAGGTACAAGTACCGGATCACCGAGTTGAGGAGGAAGAACGAGAGGCAGACGAGCTCAATGCAATGGCTCTCGGCGTGCGTGACGAGCGCGATCTCAAATGTCATGGGCGTGAACGGGTCGGACGGATCGCCGCACGGGTACGGCGGAGGCCCATGGCACCAGCGCGGCGTCTCGATGAACGAGAGACTCAAGAGCACGACGATGGCCGCGCCGCGGAGGTAGTGCAACTCGGCGTGCAGCGTGTGCATGTACCGCGCGAACGGCGTGCGCACCGGGTGTGGCCGCGAGATACCGCTGAAGGCGTCCTCAATGAACCAGCACGCGGTCGTGAGGAGCTCGTCGTCCTTGTCGCGTGCGACGAGCGGCGCCGACTCGGTCGCCTCGGGCAGCTGCATCGCTCGCGCCTACTATCAATAGGACTCGTATCGCGCAATGCCTCTCAGAGCTTATCCGCCGGATATGCGAAAAACATTATCCGACGCACCTGGGTCCACACCGCTCCTGCGACGCTGCGCGCCGGAGCGACGAGCAACAGTGGCCAGTGCAAGCTGCCAGCACAGTTGCCGTCGGCGCCGACCAAAGATGCTCGTCGAGCTGCTCCGATACCATGGGCTGTCGTCGTGCGCCGAGACTCGGAGCCATGGCGCCTGCATACGAGGTCACGCCTTGGTACCTCAGAGGGATCTATGCCGACGAACAACGAACCACCCACGCCCACGGACGGACGCGACTCGCTGAAGCGCAGATCTCGGTCTGCGCATGTAAGACTAGCTGCGTCGGAGTCTCGGTTGCAGTCTTATCGGCAGCTCTCTACCTACGGTACGCAAATGGCATCTAGATTCTTCGATCGACCGCGGTCTTCGTCGCAGGAGGTGGAGGGGACGGCTGGATCAAGCACGCGCCGGCCACAGCCGCGTCCTGGCCATGTTCGTGTTTGTACTCGTCCATGAAGGAATCCTACACAACGATGACGCATGCCGCGTCATGAGCAATGTTCTACCAGGATGGACGCGACAACGAGGTTGAGGAGGAGCGTGACGCCGGTGACGTAGTACGCGATGAAGTACCAGCGTGCGTACTTGGACGAGACGGCGGCGTGGCCATCCGCGAGGACGAACCAGTTGTTGACGAGGAGGAGCTCAAACAGCAGGACGATCGCGCTTGGCATGTCGTTGAAGTTGTTGGCCATGTAGTCGGCCTGCGTGTACGCGCTCTCGGGGAACTCGCGCCGCATGCGACCAGGCGAGATGCGCCCGCCAAAGAGCTGGTTGCCCAAGAGCGCGTAGACGTACATGGCACAGAACGTGAGGAGGAGCAAGTGCTGGCCAAAGTGCAGCAAGCGCAGCCACGTGGTGCAAATGACCCGGTACCTACGCCCATGAATCGACGCCGGCAAGGCGTATTCGTACCCTTTGATGTTGATGATGAGGCGAAAGAGCCGCAAGCAGCGCGCGATGAGAAGGATCTTGACGACCTGGAGCGACGTGCCAGGGAGGTACGCGTACGCATCTGCGGCGACGACCGCGAGCGTGATGACGCAGTCGAACCGGTTCTTGATCGAGATCCAGTAGCCGCGCAGGCCGTAGACAAGCATCTTGGCCAGCATTTCGACGAGGTAAATGAGTGTAAAGCCGAGTTCAAGGGCGTCCCAGATGGTCCAGGCGCTCGTGTCAAGAAGCACTTTTGCCTCGGCGTCGTTGAGGATCGAGAACGACTCGACAAACACGACGATGGCATTGGCGACGAGAACGACGTCAATGGTAACCTCGAGCGTCGGGTGGCGAACCGCCGCGCGTAGCTTCTGGAACGCCACCGAGGTGAAGAGGCGCGGGCAGTACACCTCGACTTCGGACGCCGGTTGCGGCTCCTTGATCAAGACGCGCTCAACGGCTTCGCACACATGTAGAAACTCGGCCAGGTCCAAAACATGGTCGCCGTTGGCGTCGAGCGCATCAAAGAGCGCGGTCATCTCGTCGCGTTCGAGGTGCGAGATGTTGCGAAAGCGATGCAGGCCTTGGAAGAGCCGGAGACACACGTCCATGGGCACCGTCTCTGGATGGTTGCTGAGCGATTGGAGGCACTCGAACGCGTGCGCGAGCTTCTCGGTGCGGATGCGGTCGGAGAGCGCGAGCTCGGCGTCCGAGAAGCGCGCAAAGTTGTTAAAGACGACGGCCAGCACGACGTTGAGGAGGAAGAAGAGCCCAAAGCAGAGGAAGAAGATGAAGAAGAGCACGACGCTGCGGTTCGAGTTGTACGCGGGCATCATGATGTCGGGGAAATTCGCGGTCGTGAGCAGAATCATAAAGTGCCAGCACGCTTCGTAGATGTTGGGCATTTGCGCGACGCCTTCGGGCGTGCCTTGGAAGAGCACGACGGCCATCCACGCAAAGAGAGGATGAAGACGACGACGAGGCTCAGGATATTGCGCACTTCGGCCACGACCCGGAGGATCTTGCGCAGCGCGCGCCGGAGCTCGTGCTGCGAAAACACAAACATGACGATGCGCGCGTACTCGTGCAGACGCAGCGATGCAACAGTGTCGGCGTAGGCGGGCCACGCCAACGCGCCCATGACATCGACGAGCGAGACAACCACGAGGCCCAACTGGACCTTCCTACATCATGCGAGGATCGACACCGAGATCGAGGACGACGGCGTACCGTTCGTGGCGACCGAGAAACGCCGCGCCAAGGTACGTGTACCCAAAGAGCACGTCGGCCAGCAAGAAGAGAAGACACGCGAGCGCCACACTGCGCGACTGCGCGAGCGTGAGGAACCCGGCGTTGAACGTCATGGGCGTCTCGGGGCTGCTCGGGTCGCCGCAAGCAAAGAGCGTTGCGGGGTCGTGGTTGCACCAATGCGGCACTTCGACAAAGGCAAGCGCAATCAGAACGTAGATCGCCACGTCGCTCAGAATCGCGCAGTGGGCATGCCATTCGTAGAGCTGGTACGCGAGATGCGTCTGGAGCGGCCGTGGCCGCGTGTAGCCCAAGAGCGCGTCCTCGACGAGCCACGCCGCCGAGAAGAGGACGTCCTCGTCGCTCTCGACCCGTCGAGGCAAGAGCGGTGCCGTCTCGTCCATCGAAAAATAGATTCCAAAGATCTTTTAAATTCGAAATCGTATCTTGCACAGATGACCCATGGACGACAACTACGGATGCTACTGTCTCTTTATCTTTGCCTTGGCGCGGGGCGGTGTTGGTGAACTCACGTCCAAAATCGCCCGCTTGCCCGCTCGCCGAGACTTGGGCGCAGGGGCAGCCATTGGAGCAGCGTGGTCGAGTGCTGGTAGGGCGGACCGCTTCCGCTCCAGTTGCGGCGCTGCATGGGGCAAGGGCTGCCCTGGTACTACATGAGCGCGCCGGGATGCTGCCGGCAATACAGGCGGTAGCTGGCGGGCAAGTCGGATAGCTTGAGGCTCCGGGGCCGCCGCAGCCACAAACTGGGGCATGGCATATCGTTGTTGGGCGGCCACACCCGGCGCGGGCGGGTCGACACGCTCTTCAGCCCAAACAGCGCGTCTGGCTACTGCGGGCGGCAATAACTGGCGAGCAAGTCGATGGGACTGCGGCACCCCAAACGGGGACATTAGCGGCGCAGCCGCTGGTGATGGCCCCAGGAGCATCGGTCTTGCGTACAATGGCGCCATGTAATCTAGTTTGAATGCTTCTTCATGCGCAGACAATCCGAGTGGCGTACCCTTCGCAAGACCGGCCGCTCCAAGGCCGGCATTAGGAGCTGGAGCATCGAGATGACCGCCAGCGGGCGATGGCTTGGCCTTCTTGTGTGCCTTGGCCGGACTCTTCTTTGTCGCTGGGACCGGTGCTGCATGGGAGCGAAGTGCCATGGGCGCTGGCGGCATGGGACGCACCGCCTTGGCTTTGGCCTTGGCTTTTGGCCTGGCAGGAGCCGGCACGACGTTCGGAAAGGCGTGCGGCACTTTGGGCAATACGTCGCGCCAGTTGTTGGGAATGCCATGGGCTTGTGCCACGCGGGCCACATGGGCGAGGTCGTGCCGCGGAAGCTGTGCCACTTGGCGCTGGACACGCGCGTCGCGGTCGAGCACGCTTTGCACGACTTGCCGTTGCACGGCGGCAGCGCGTTCGGCGGCCTCGGCGGCAACCCGAGCGCGAAGCATTTGCTCGACCTCAAGGAGACGTTGTGCGATTTGCTCGCGCTCTCGGGCAACGGCAGCGCGGTCCACTGGCGCGGCGGCAGCGCGCTCCACCGGCGCGGCGGGTGGAAACAACGCGCAGTTGCAGCCAGACTACGCGGAATGGCATCGTTAAGACAGTGCATGTAAAACAAACAAACAGGATCGGACCTTTCCGTGGGGGTTGTTCGGGATCGGGACCCGTGTTTCGTAGGGGACCCCGCACGCATAGCAAAAGTGTTCGCCGCTAAATCAAGACGCGCGTGAGGTGAAGCGATGACGATGAGGAGAGGACGTACCACTTGCAACGCATAAAGTTGCAGCCCATGGAGCGCTCGACAAGCATGCTGCACTTGGGACACTGCTTCCAGCTCATCTTCTCTTTCAGCGCCATGAGCTGGGCTTGTTCGAGGTCGCCGCCGGCGTCCACCATGCGCTTGTACGCGTCGCATGTAAGACCGTCGTGCCAGCCCACTTGACAGCGGATGCATATCTTGGTCTTGCAGATCGGGCACGACGTCTGCTCCTGTCCCGCTCGGATCGCAGGCTTGAGAAACATTTGGCTGCACTCTTTATTGGGACAGTAGAGGCTTTCGTCCTCCGTGGCCTTGACCGTCACAAGCTGGCTAAACTGCTCAAAGAGCTCGGGCGAGATGACGGCCGCGACGTGGCTCGGGCGGATCTCTCGCTTGCAGTCCGTGTTGCAGCACGTGATGGGCGCCGCGCGGTCCTTGACCTTGCTCTCGATCCAGCCCGAGAGGCAGCCGACACAGTACTGGTGGTTGCAGCGGAGTCGCCAGGAGTCCTCGTCCGCGACCTGGACCTTCTTGCGGCGCTTCGTCACGCGTACGTTGATGGGCGCTCCGAGCGTGTCCATGCAGATGGGGCACGTTGCCCCGCTCTCGGGCGCGGCCGGCGGGTCCACGAGCTCCACCCCGTCCGCCATGCGTCGGGCAGGTCAGCGAAAGAACTTGATTGAATAAAAAGCGTGCCCGTGGAGAAATGCCAGGTTGCACTTGAGAATTGTATATAATTGAATACCATCCAGGACCGAATTGATGCGAGATGGGCCCGTTGGCGTCCAATTCGCGCGCCAGCAGTTCGCTAATTCGTGCGCTAATTCCCATGGCTAATTCCTACGAGCCGCCGCGTCGCAGGTGCTGAGAGCTACGAAGGCCGCACGCCTTTACCGTGGGTAAAACCACTGGACCGCAGGGTCAAACCCGACTCATCGACGTCATATTAATTGGCGTCGTCGCCGCCGTCGTCTACATAGTCCTCGTCGTTCTCGTCGTCGTCGTCGTCGCCCATGCCGTCGGCGTCATCGGCGTCTGTCGTCGTGTCTTCCTTGGCGGCACCACTCGCCCAGAGCTGACGGCCCGTGAGCCGCTTCTCGGTCGACACACCGACCTTGCCCGTGACCTTGATCATCATTTCTTCATCGAATTTCGCCTTCCACGCGTTGAAGGACTCGACCGTCACGGGCGTGCCTTCGTTCGACTTGGCCGTCGTATGAGCGTTCTCCTCGTCCTAGACACAAAACCTCGCGAGAAGACGCTAAGTCGCGAAGCGTACAAGAATGGCTTGGGCCGCCGCGGCCGCCGTGTCTTCCTTCTTTTGCTTGCTTTCCATGCGACGCAGCATCTCTTGGTACTCGGAGCCATCCTGCGGATGGTGTCAGACACCACCGTATCGACGAGAACGCGCTACGTACGTTGCCTTCGCGGTTGTTTTCGACCAAGTACTCTCGGACTGCTTCGGTGATGGTGTAGATCATGGCCATGCCCAAGTTTTCCTCAATCTAATTGAAGTGAGTGGTGCGACGCGTGATCGATCCTATGGCGGTATACCTGCGCCTCCAAGAGAGCCCGGATCTCCTTCTCTTGCCGATCGCTGAGGCCCTTTTCCAAAAGAATGTCAATCTACACAGCGCGTGAGACGTCCACTCGCTTTCCATGTGAGCGCAGACCTTGGGCGAGACTTCGGGATATGTCTCTGGGAGCGTGCACTGGAGGCTTAGCGCCACTAGCATGACTCGTATAAGTCACATGGAAAGCAAACGACGGCAGCTACCGTGGTTGTTTTCGCCGTCTTGGTTGGGCACGACGTGCACCTTGACGGTCAGAGGCGCGTCCTGGATCTCTACGACAGGCGTCGTCAATGGCCGCGGTCTCGCCCATGCAACGTACTGGCAAAGTCATCCATGTAGATGGACTCGAGGGCCTCGACCTCCATCATCTGCTCCTCGGCATAGTCTACGCAGCCATGAGCCTTGGCGGCGCGGCCGCGCGGACGGACCTGCCATCGTTCGCTCTTGCACCCAATGAAATTGTGGCTGCCTTTCAACATCCGGATACATCCGGATACACGACACCTGTTGCTTTCCGGTGTTTTATACACGTTGCATAAAACACAGCATCAAAACACGCTCGTGCTCATGAAGAACGTCGTCGTCGTCGGTGGCGGGATCGCCGGCCTCAGCGCTGTCCACACGCTGCGCAAGGTGCTGCCGTCGGCCGTCCAGATCCACCTCGTTGAAGCAGCCAACCGGCTCGGCGGGCTCGTGGGCACGACCCGCGATGACAAGTACCTCTTCGAGGTCGGGCCGCGTGGCTTCCGCCCGTCCAAGAACGGCGCCGAGATCGTTAGCCTCGTCGAGCAGCTCTCGCTTCAAGACGAGTGCATCGAATCTATGGGCCACAACCGCTTTGTCTTTACAAACGGCCGCGTCGAGGTATTACTTGAAGTTTGCACGCTACGAGCCCATCTCCTCACACGCCGCTGTAGCAAGTGCCTGGGACACCGCTCGAGTTCCTTCGGTGGTCGCTCGCGCCCGACATCATCAAGGCCGTGCTGAACGAAGTCACTACGCCCAAGTCGAATGTACGTCGTCGCCTCCTCCATGCATGTCCATAGCATCTCGACCAGGCCAGCGACGAGTCGATCTACGACTTTGTCTCGCGTCGCTTCTCGCCGCGGATTGCGGACGCGCTTCTGGACCCGATGGCCTCTGGCATTTTCGCAGGAAACATCAAGCACCTCTCGGTGCGCTCGTGCTTTGGGCTGCTCTACGAGAAGGAGCAGATGCACGGCTCGGTCGTGCGCTCGATGCTGTTCCACTCGACGCCGCCAGCACTTACCATGGCCGACGGTAGCCTCAAGACGCCGTTCGTCCAAGCCAAGGGCAAGGCCATGAGTCTCAGCTTCCGCAACGGCATGCAAACGCTCATCGACGCACTCTCGACGCGCATCGCCGTACGTGCGGGTTCCATATCCTCATCTGGATGCTACGGAATCGATGTGGTAGGACATGCCAAACACGCATGTGCAGCTCAATACGTCGCTCACGAGCATCGCCAACGCGTCGTCCGAGAAAGTCCGAGTCGCGCTTGCAACCAAGGACGGCACATCCTCCGAGATTCTCGCCGACCACGTCTTCTCGGCCATTCCGGCGCGCCACTTGAAGCCTGCGCTGGCTGCGTCCGCACCCACAGCAGCGCGCGCGATGGGCGAGATCCCTTTCGCGTCGGTTGCCATTGTCACCCTCGGGTACCGCTCCAACGTGCTGCCGCACCGCGGGTTTGGGCACCTCGTGCCGACGTGCGAGAAGCAAAACATCATTGGCGTCATCTACGACTCGTGCTCGTTTCCGCAGCAGCAAGACGACGAGCATCTGACTCGCCTCAGCGTCTTTGTCGGCGGCGAGAACCACAAGAGTCTCATGGCCAACTTGAGCTTGTCCGAGATGCAAGACGTCGCGCGCCAATCGGTCGAAGCACACTTGGGCATCACCGAGGCGCCCGAGTACATTGCGAGTACGTGGTACGAAGACGCGATTCCGCAGTACCCTGTCGGCTTCCACGCGCTCGTCGAGCGCATCGAGACGGACCTTGCCGCGAACGTGCCGCGCCTCACGCTCCTCGGCAACAGCTTTTACGGCGTCGGGCTCGCCGACGCGGTGCACCGGTCGACGGTCGCCACGACAGCGTTTGCAAAGACATTTGCATTCGAGTAATAGTATTACCTACATTGCGCTCACTCGATCGCGAGCTCCTCGAGCGCTCGCTGCTGCTGCTTGAGTTGCTCGAGCGTTCGCTGCTCGTTGGCGATTTCGGCCATGTTGACTTGGGCGGCTTGGAGCGCTTTGTGGACAGCGGTCGCGTACTTTTGCTCTTCTTGAAGCACCTGCTCCTGGACGCGCTGCCGCTGAACCTCCGGAAACAGAAACGACGCGACGAGGTCCCGGACGACGACCGTGTCCGAGTTGTGCGCGGCCTCGAGCGTGCCCACGATCGAGGCGAGGGCACTGGAGGCGACACTCGACTCGTGTGTCGCCGTGTGGGTGGCGTCTAGCCATGGCGTTAAACCTTTCATAGCGACCAAACTACCATCGGCCACCACGGACTCGAGAATGTCGAGAATAAAGTTGTCGGCAGTCTCTTCGTGCACGCGCGTGATGGCTTTATAGACCGCGTCTTCGCGACGGCGGAGCTGGTCTTCGGCGTGGCGCCGGCCGCCCTCGATGGCCTCGCGCTTCCGCCGCTCGTCCTCGGCCGCGCGCACAAAGTCGCTGAGCGTCGCTTGCTCGTTCACGCGCACGAGCTCCTTGGAGAGGAAATCGAGGAGCTCCGAGACGACTTCACCTTGCGTCTTGTCGGTCGCAGCCTTGGTGAGTCGCGCGAGCTGGCTCTTCTCGGTCTCGTTCGCCTCGAGCTCGTCCCCTTCGGGCGCGTCTTCATTGGACCGCAGCTCCGCGATGAGCTCGGATCGGCGGTCTTTGCCTTCGTACATGGTGTTTTGCACGGCGCGGCCGCGGAGAAGCTTTTGGAGGAGGCGCACTGCGTCGTGGAGCTGCTCGTCGTCGTCCAGCGTCGCGTAGATGGGTGTCGGCGGGCGCACGATCTTTTCTTGGCGAAACTTGTGCGCCGTCGCCGCGTCGGGCTCGTGGCCCTGCTTACTGAGATTGATCTTGGTCTGCATCGAGAGCAAGTGGGCCTCGATCGCGGCTTCGCGGCGGTCCTTGGCCGTCTTGATCGCTTTCGGCGGCGGCTTGGTCGTCTGCATGGTCAAGCGGTGGGCGACCGACGCCTCGAGCGCATCAATGTCGGCCATCGCGTGAACCGTCGCGAGGCCCACCTCGTGCACGGGCTTGCGCCCGCCCTTGCCACTGCGCGCCATCGGGGCGTAGACCGTCGACGAGAACGCAGCGTACTCGCCAATGATGTCGCGCTTCAAATCGCGCTTGGGCAGCACCTTTTGCGCGGCGGCGCGGCGCTTCGAGAGCTTCCGCAGCGCGGTCACGCGCTCCTGCTGCATGCCTTCGAGGGCCGCATCCTTCTCTTGCGTGAGTCGCTGCCGGAGCGCCTCGATGCGCTGCTCGGTGAGGAATTCGTGCTCGTGGTCGCGCTCGATGAGCGCCTTCTCGAGCAACTGGAGGCGCTGGTCGTGGACGCGGTCGATCTCGACCTCGCGGAACGCCCACTCGGCCTTCTCCTGCTGCTCCATCATCTTTTTCCGGAGCGAGAAGGACGCTTCGTCCGTCATGGGCGGCAGGGAAGCGTCGAACGCGCGCTTCTTGCGGTTGCGCTCAATGAGCTCGATCTCCGCCATGCCGGCAGGCAGCCCGTCGGCGAACGTTAGGTTGGCCAGCGTCGCGATCTCGGGCGACGTCCCGACTTTGATCGTGTAGTCGGGCGTGTACGGAGTCGTCTGTGCCTCCGAGTCGCGGTACATGGTCTGGACGCCGACAGACCGTGTTGGCTCCAAGTCGTCGTCCGCCGCGTGGTTCAGCTCTGCAGTCTTGGCCACAGGGGAGAGGAGACTAACCCTCGATGATGAGCTGCTGCCGCGATGATACAGGCGATCGACGTACATTTCTGGTGGCACGGTCTGGACGTACGGCAAGATGGGTCGCTTAAAGTACTTGGCGCGCTGGGCGCCGCTGACTGCGACCTGGCCATCGCTGGTTGTCGACGGCACGCCGCTGCGGCGGCTGTGGTGGTGCGGCCGGTACCCGCCTTTCCACTGCCCGCCCGTGTTGGACACCGTGTAGACCGGGTCTAGACACAGCTTTGTAGTCGCGTTTCCGGTGGCTACAGCCGGGCTTGTTACCGTACACGGCGTCGAGCGCCCGCGTCGGAATCGTCCGCGACATCGGCGCGACTCGTGGCAAACTCCCGAAACGCCACGGCCACGGCCGTAACCGGTTTACACATGCTCCAACCGGATACGCACCCTGGGAAGCTATCGAGCTGTTCGAGCCGAGGCATGCGATGGATGCCTTCTGCAAAGTGCCCACGACAACATGAAGTACAGTATGGCTTCGGTCTCTGTTCCTCCAACGTGAGAATCAACGAACGCGAGACATGCGTCTGTCGGTTCAACACGATGACGTGGCACGCTACACGATCGTGCGTACGAGATTTAGTGCCGGAGGTTCGATTCGACGACCTTAACCGACTAGAAGTCGTCCGTGGCCCAAAACACAGTGTTGCGCGGGTCGGCTGGAAATGGTGCGAGACCGAGTGCCGGATGAGGGCGGGCCATCCAGCCGTAGTCGCAAATCGCCTCTGCGCTGCTATCGGCCACCGTGAGGTGCAACGCTGCGATGACAGGCGCCGACACCAGCGCGGACTGCGACGTCGCATGCGCGAGGAGCGCGTTCGCAATGGCTTCTTGCTCGGCAGTTGCCAACAGCGGGTTGACGCATATCTCTTCAACCGCCTTCTCGCTCGGCTCGGACCACGCAAAGACGTAGCCAAGGAGCTCCGAGTCGCGCCAGGCGCCAACCGAGCGTATGGACTTTTGCGCATGTCGAGCTCGGATCCAGTGCAAGATGTACTCGCGGTCACGGACGACAGGGCCGCTGAAGCGCGACGAGAAGGCCGTGTAGATTCGCAGACAAGCGTCCCAGTCGCGTTCGAGGTCCAGCGGAACGAGACGCACCGAGGCCGGCACGCCGCTGATGGGGCGCACTAGCATCTTGGTGTGCGGCATGGAGATGTACCCATGCCGTGCGTAGATGTGGCCAAGGCGCTCGAAGTTTGTATGGAGACAGGACACGTGCGACGTCGCCATCGGGCCGGCAATCGCGGCCTCCATGAGCTGCGCTGCAAGGCCACGACGGCGATACGCCTCCTTTGTCGATACTTCGGCAATACCATTCATGTTGACTGCGGCGCCGTTCCAGTACTGGTGGCGAGGCACGACGCGGACGCTGGCAGCGATGACACCCGTTGCTTCGTCGATGGCAACCAGAATATTGTCCCAGCTCTCGAGCGCCCTCGCGTCGTTGTGCAGATGCGAGGCAAAGTACTCGCGCGTTGCGCCGCTTCGGAAGACCTCGGCGACATGGTCCAGCCACGCGTCCTCTTCGTCTGGCCGCAGCCCGCGCACGACGATCATGCAAATCTTGTGCTTTCGGCGTGTGTTGACGCATCCGGATACGTCAAAAAGAGAAAGGGCTTGGCTGGCCGCACACCACTGCGTCCTCTACCGTGATTGGCCGGTGGCATGCGGCCCACCTCGTGCCTTCAGAGTGCTTGATGTCGACGACGCAGGGAGGGCGATCCCATGCATGTCGCCAAGGCTGCAACGTCATCCCGCTGGTGAATGCTACTGCCGGCAGCATCGCAGATCGGGTAGTTGGGTGGGTTTAGCCTACGACCTCAACGCATACTTCGTATCCGGATATTTCCCATAAGACGCAATTTCAATGGCAATTAGCGCATTTTCACCAAACGCAAAAGACGATGGGACCGAAGAAGGGCAACATGAACTCGAAGGCTGCGGCCGCCAACGAGCGCAAGGTACGCAGCAAAGCCACGTCCTGGCATCCCCTGAAAGTCATGCGTAGGCCGCCAACGATGCGGAGAAGAACAAGAAGAAGTCTGCCCAGGCCGAGGCGGCGGCGGCGGCGGAATGGGCCCAAGGCGCTGATGCCCGCGGCTCGAAGCGCCAGCAGGAAGAGGAACTCAAGCGCCAGCAAGCGGATGCGAAGAAGGCGGAGCTCAAGCGTCTCCAGGAAGAAGAGGAAGCGGCCTTGTCGGGCGTGAAGGCCAAGGCCAAGACGAAGAACATGAAGGACATGGACAAGCCGTGGGAACTGGCTTTGGAGCCGACGGGTAAGAAGAGCAACAAGGGCAGCCGTGCCAAGCCTGCGTCGGCGCCGCGTGTCGTTGCCGACCCTGCCCCGGCCCGGCCCGCCGGTCGCCACGACATTGTCTTCAACGACGACATCGACTTGCACGAGAACAAGAACCGCCACGCCTCGGACGCTCTGGAAGGTCCTTTTCTTTACTTTGAAAGGCTCGGAGATCTCACAGTGCATGGTAGCAACCTCGGTGGAGGACGCACTCGCGTTGCTGAGCACGGACGACAAGGGCAACGAGCGCCATCCGGAGCGCCGTGCCAAGGCGGTACGAGAACGCCTCTGCGCTATCGAGTTCGACAAGACCTTTTGTAGGCGTACAAGGCGTTCGAAGAAGCCACGATGCCGCAGCTCAAGGAAGACTACCCGGGCTTGAAGCTCTCGCAGTACAAGCAGCGCCTCAGCGATATGGTACCGGTCCTCCTCGCCTACCGACGACTCACCTAGTCTGCTGTGTAGTGGCGCAAGTCGCCGCAGAACCCTCTCAACCAAGACTCCAAGGCCTACAACGCCAAGAACTAATTAGCTATGCATGGACCTTTGCATCATTGAGAAATAGAGTGCTTCTGCAAAGACCTTGCCACGCATTTGCATGACCGCGAGTATGGGTGAAGTCACAACAGTAGCGCTGCCGGTGATTTGGACGACGGCCAACTCCACGCAGCGGCCACGTCTGGCGCTTGAGTTTGAGTTTGATCCACGATTATCCGGCGGCCGGATATCAACAGGGGACGGTGCAGTTTGGCAAGCGACAATAATGACGTCACAGCGCGTGAGCCAGCGGCGCCTGCTGACCGCGTCCCGGCGCTTCCTCGCGTCGGCCTCCTGTGCATCAAGCGAGGCCGTCGCCACGGTACGCCACCTACTCCGCATGCCATGGTCCAGAAGCTGTATGTAGTACTGCCGCAACCTCGAGTTTGCTCTCAAGCACATGGAGCTGGATCCGAGCCTGAGCTGCACGCCCGAGTACGACGAGCTCGTCGGCGTCCTCGGCGATCTCCATTCCCAGTTTCGCCACGAGACCATATCTTTCCGCCACCCGACGTCTTGCGGCGACGGCGCGTGCAGGCAATCGAGCGCGCGGCCGAGCCGCCGACAAAGAGCCACGTGGACTCGATCTTGTCGCAGCTGGAAGAGCACGTCCAGAGCGGCTGGGACGCGCAGAACGCGAGCCTCATGGACGACACCAACGACCTTGTCGAGGACTTGGACGATCTCCTCGGCGCCTCGCCCGTGCCGGAACAGCCAACCACCTCGCTCAAGGACATGCGCGAGAAGCTCGGGTACATATCCATCATGTCTTTGGCATCTCTGACGCATGCTCTTACTCTAGCATTACGGGCTCGAGAGGCGTGCGCGCCAGCGCCTCGGCCGAGCACTCGAAGGAAGAGAAGGACGCGATGGAGGCCGAGATGTACCAGATGACACAGCACTTGAAGGCGTATGCGCACAGCTACGACGAATCGCTGCAAGACGACGCGGCGCTCATCAGCAGCGTCGCCGACCGCGCGCAGGCCAACTTGGCCAAGCTCGACTCGGAGAACGCGCGGCTCGAGGTGCATTTGAACAACGGACTCACGGTTTGGAAGATGCTGCTGCTCCTCGGGCTTGTGTTCGTCGTCTTCCTTGGCATGTATATCTTTATGAAGCTCTTTGCGCACCGACGCTACCCGCTCTTTTAACACTTGCAATACATTGATTCGGATATCGCTTAGGAAAAGTACACGCTGTTCTTGCGCGGGTCGTGCAGCGGCACTTGCTTCTTCGCCATCTGCCGGTACAGCTCCGGGTCGATCGCGGGCACGTTCGACGACGTCGAGTACGACCGCGCGTCGCACCCAAACTCAAAATGGCACTTGCGCAGTTCTAGGCACCAGGGTCGCGTACCCCTTTTTGTCATCAGCGTACCTTCTTTGACATCGGCCGCCATGACCGCGCTCTTGGCGTCCTTCGGATCGAAGTTCATGGTGCCCTTCGCGGTCGAGACGTACTCGATCGCGTCGTCGCCAAACTCGAACGGGCACTTTTTGGGCCCTACACCCCTTTTTGTCTAACGAATAGGCTCGAAAAAGGACTCCCCACCCGTCGAGCTTGCGCGTCTCTTGGCGCATCGCGATCGCGCGGTCCATTCCCGCGCGGCTCCACTGCGTCGCGTT
>NW_012156418.1:467049-471063 GCF_000151545.1 Saprolegnia parasitica CBS 223.65
GAAGCCGGTGGTCGCTCATGACGTCGG
The DNA here is from genome assembly GCF_000151545.1 of Saprolegnia parasitica CBS 223.65. Lineage (NCBI taxonomy): Eukaryota > Oomycota > Saprolegniomycetes > Saprolegniales > Saprolegniaceae > Saprolegnia > Saprolegnia parasitica. The sequence goes on from NW_012156418.1 coordinate 467,077, forward strand.
AGGTAGAAGGCGAATCGATTTTTGACGTGCAAAGGCTGCACTGGGAAAAGCTCCAGATACCAAGGCGCCGTTGCTCGCCCACTCGCACCCACCCTCCCCATCTACAGCCACCGCTCAACGTCCCAGCGCCCTTTCTTCACCGGCATGCGCAGTTGAACGTTTAAGAGGTGCTTTGAAGGTACGAGACTACGAAGCGTCGACGTGGCCGTGACGCCAATGCGTCACGAGGCGACTGAAAAGGCTGGATGGCGTCGCGAGCAGATTGGCGGGCGTGTCCAACTCGGCGACGCGTCCGTTGTCGAGGACGAGGATCCGGTCGGCGTCGAGGATCGTGTTGATGCGGTGGGCGATCGTGATGCACGTGCAGTGGTGGAACGCGGCGCGGAGCGTCTCTTGCAGCGCCGCGTCCGTGGCCGCATCGATGGACGCGGTGGCTTCGTCCATGAGCAACACGGTGGCTTTCTGGAGCAGCGCGCGCGCAATGCACAGCAGTTGGCGTTCGCCGACGCTAAAGTTGACGCCGCGCTCGTCGACGATCGCGTCGAGACTCGTCACCTACAACGTCGAGTCATCAAATGCGAGCGGTTGGGAGACTACCTTGGTGTCGAGGTGCGCGCGCTTGAGCGACGTCCAGAGCGCGTCGTCGTCGAACCGGTCGAACGGGTCCAAGTTGGAGCGCACCTATAGGGTACTCTTGTCGTAAATCAAGGCCACGATTCGGTCCAATTACGGAGCCAGAGAAGAGGATCGGGTCTTGTGGAATGATCGCGATGCGGTCGCGGACGTCGTGGAGTCCGAGCGTGCGCAGGTCGACACCGTCGATGGCTATGTGACCGCCTTCGACTTCGACGAGCCGGAGCAGCGCGACGACGAGGCTCGACTTGCCGGCGCCCGTGCGTCCGACGACGCCGACCTTTTCCCGCGCCCGAATCGAAAACGAGACGCCGTTTAGCACGAGTGGGAGGCCCGGACGGTAGCGCAGTTGCACCTACATCGCCACCAGCGTCACCTCTTGCAAGAGACACAGATAGGGAGGCGTACGTTGGTAAAAGTGACGGCGCCAGCGTGCGGCCACGACGTGGGAAGCGCCAGAGTTGACGCCAAGTCGGCTTCGGGCGGCAGCTGCGCGTACGCGACGAGGCGCTCGATCGAGACCATGTCCGTCTCGAGCTCGCTCACGGTGGTCACCGAGAGGTTGAGGTTGCGCGTGATCTGGAACGCGTACGAGAGCGAGACGCCGACGAGCGCCGCAAACTCGGTCGAGGCCGACGGCTTGGCAACAACTGCGCTCAAGGCTGCGAACGTCGCGACGAGTGTGCCCACGAGCTCGAGCCGCAGCCCGAGCCAGCACGCGACGGCAAAGTTGAGCAGCGCCGCGCGCTGGTTCGTGTCTAGCGCGGTATGCAGCCGGCGCGTGAACGCGCCTTGGACGCTCGAGGCCGTGATCGTCGAGAGACCGTCGAGGGTCTCCGTGACGAGCGCGAGGATCGGCGACCGCGACGTCGCCTCGAGGCGCTGGAGCTCCCGGGACGTGGCAATGTAGTACTGCTGCGCGCGGTAGTAGAGAACGCCGATTGGCGCCAAGCACAGGCCAAAGAGCGGCGTGACGTACGCGATGGTCGCGATGGTCGAGAGCACCGCGAGCGACGTGGCGAGGAGGCTGCCCATCGCCGCGGGCAGGTCGTCGTCGGCCGTGTCGACGTCTTTCGAGAGCCGGTTCACAATGCGGCCGAGCGGCGTCGTCTCAAAGAAGGAGACGGGCGCGCGCAAGAGCGCCTGCAGGAGCTGCGCAAAGAGGCGGCGCGACCCGCGGAGACCGACGAGCGAGATCGCGAGCGACCGGCAGAAGAGACAGCCCACGAACGCGACGTTGAGAGCGACAAAGATGCCGAGGTAGACGCTGCCGTCCTCGTCGTCGCCGGCGGCCATGTGCTCGGACCAGACCGCGAGCCAGAGCGTCGACGCGAGCGTCAGCGCTTGGGCGAGGACAAAGAGGCCAACGACGAGGGCGCCGAGCCCGACGCCGCCGCACGCGCGCAGCCAGACACGGTAAATGTCGCGGTGCACGTGGCCCACGGCGCGGTCTTCGGTCGTGATGAGCGACGACGTTGTTGTTGTCATGGTTGTTGTTGTGCATAGTGTTGGCATGTTGGTTGCAGCCTCTGGCGACGTCGATGCGTCGGGACGGCGACTGTCGTCGTCGTCGTCATTGTCGTCGTCGTCGTCGGTCGAGGCTGGCGTGTCCACAGTGCCAGTGCCGAGCTGGAACGTCGCGACCATGGCCGCGAGGCGGCTATTCGATTGCAGGGCGAGGTCTGGGAACGACCCGGCTTCCACGACCGCGCCCGCCTCGAGCACGAGAACGCGGTCGCAATGCGCGAGGACGCTGAGCTGGTTGGTCACGAGCACGACGATCTTGGTCGCGAGGCGGTCGCGCACGCAGCGCTGGAAAATGTCGGCGCCCACGTGGCTGTCGACGGCCGCGAGAATGTCGTCGAGCAAATAGATGTCGGCGTCGCTGTACATGGCCCGCGCCAGTGCCACGCGCGTGCGCTGGCCGCCGCTGAGCGTGATGCCCTTCTCGCCAATCTCCGTGCTGTCGCCGTGCGGCAAGACGCGCAAGTCGGGCTCCAAGCAGCTCACGCGCACTGCGTCCGCGTACTTTGCAGCCTCGAACGGCAGGCCAAAGGTAATGTTGGCGCGGACGCTGGCGTTCTGGATGAACGGCTGCTGGCTCACGTACGCAACGGAGCCAAACCGGTGCACGTGGCCATGCGTGCAGTCGACGTCGCCCAAGAGACCGTGCAGCAGCGTCGACTTGCCGCTGCCCACGGGCCCGATCACCGCAATCAGCGACGGCGAGCGCACGTGCAAAGACACGCCACGCAGGCGGTCTTCCAAGTTGGCCTCGTGCATGTCGACGCCAGGCGACGTCAAGGTGCCGGGACCCACCGGCGTTCGCTCGTGCGATGCCAAGAACGCCTCGAGCCGCGTCGCACTGGTGTACGCTTCGACGACGGCGTGGAGCACCTGGGGAAGCTTGAAGAGCGGGAACCGGAGCACGTTGAAGAGCGCGACGGACGTCAGCGCCGTGCTCACGTCCAGCTCGTTGCCCAAGAGCACGTACGCGCCCAGCGACGCGGCCGCGACCAGCGACGGCACGCCCGTGTAGAGCGACGTCGCGGCCGCTTGGATCGAACTGTAGACGCGGAGGAGGCCGAGCTCGGCGTCGCGGTACGAGAGGATGCGGTCCGCAAAGCTGAGCTCCCACGCCTGGAGCTTGAGCACCTTGATGCCGGCGAGGACTTCGTAGCAGAGCTTGCCGCGCGTGTCTTTGACGGAAAGCAGCGACGACTGGAGGCGCCGCATGATCTTGGAGAGGAGCGTCGTGATCGGAATGACGAGGAGGATGACGCCAAGACCCGCCACGAACGCGACGCCGAGCTCGTTGTAGAGAAGCGTGCAGGCAACGACGAGGAGGTACGGGACGACCCAGATCGTGTGGAGGTTGAAGAGTGCCTTCTGGAGCCGCGGCGCGTCGACAGCGATAAAGTTGGAGATCTGGCCGGTCGAGGTTTCCTGCAGTGCTTGGGTTGAGAGCTTGAGCGACTTGGCGTACACAGCAGTCGCAACCGCGCTCTTGACTTGCATGCCTGTCTCGCACAAGATGAAGGCGAGGTGTCGGAACGAGAAAGACTGAGCGAGCTCCGAGGCAAAGACGATGACGACGAGAACGTAGCCGGACGACAGTGGTGCGTCGTCGTCGCGGAGGAAGGCGATCATGCGCTTGATGACGAGCGGCGACACAAACTCGAGGGAGAAACCGCAACAGCCCCGCCAAGAGGAAGCGGGCACCGAACGCTCGGAAAAGCGCACGCACGAGGGACGGCGACGGCCGCGCCAGCTCTTGTTGCCAGCACTCTTCAAAGCGGGAGGCGACGTTGGCAGCGCGATATTCAGGCTCGAGCTCGTAGAGATCGTCCGCGT